>NC_085047.1:35226666-35526666 GCF_963662255.1 Cinclus cinclus | reverse complement strand
CGCAGCAGCTCGGACACCCGCTCCTCAGCAGGGAGCAGGCGCTGCGGTCCGAGCGCCGCTGCCGAGCGCGGGGAGCGGGGCAGCTCAAACAGCGCCTACATCGCTGCTGCCGCCCACTGAGCAAAAACCAGCCCCGACGTAAAAACTGGGGAGCTGGGATCGGCACAGCCGCCTCCCGCCTTAAGCAGAGCGGCGCCGACAGCCACCGCTGTCCGAGCGGTGGGGGGGAAAGGGGAAAGGCACCGCCGCCCGGACCGGAGTGTTATAAATTACTCACCGCAATCGGGTAGGTCAGTCAATAAGGAAATTCATTAATTCGTTGATAAGGAGCGGGCAAGCAGCGCTGGGGACGCGGGGAGTCCGCGCTGCACCAAGACGTCCGTCCTACCCCTGGTCACTGCCCCTTTTACAGGCAATCTCTGGCAATCTGGGCTGTGGCATGCCCACCGTGCTGGGGTACAGGTCCCAGCAAGCCCGAACATGATGGCTAGTACTCCAGCAGCAGTGGCTACAAGCCCCCACCAGGTGTGGACAAGGCTCGAACATGTTCTCAGGTTACACGCTTAGCAAGCAGGTAACAGCAGTGACAAGCCTGCTCATGTTCGCACAAGCCCGCGTTTTCCTTATAAAAGCGGATACAATTCATAATTATAGCGGCCAAAAAAGAAAAAAAATACATAACAGCAAAACCCAGCAATTCGCAGCAAAGTGATTCAAACAAATCTAATGAAATCATGATATTTTCCTTTGTCTCGTGTCCATGCTTTACTTTAAGTTCAGTATTCCCGTTTATATTGATCCCACGGTATACTTCCATAATGACACTATGTAATATTTCACAGGAGGGAGCGGGCCAGCCCCCGGCGGTGGGGCCGAGGCTGCGGCAGCCGCGCGGAGCGGAGCGGAGCGGAGCGGAGGCAGAGCCCGCCGGGGAGGCGGTCCGCACGGCTCGGAGCAATTCCGGTGCGCAGTTTAAACATCACAAGCGCGGCTTTGCCCAGCCCGCAGAGTGCGGCAGGGCCGAGCCAGGGAGAGATAGAGCCGGAGGGAGAAGCTTCGCAGCTCACCCAAAAAGAAGGAGAAGGGGGCACAGCTCAGATTCCGAATCGGAGCCTGCAAACACAGAATCAGAAAATATACACAGCAGCTCCCTAGTACCGAAAACTGCTGCACTAACATTTAACCCTTCGCCAGCCTTTTTGCAAGCTCTCTCCCGGTCGCAGACAGAACAAACAAGCGCAGCAGGGATTTTTCCCGGTCCCTGGCACTCCTCAGAGATCTCAATCGTGCCGATCAACCCTCCATTTGGCCAGATAGTCACATATCATAATGTAATCCCGAGAGAATTTCTGAGATCTGTTTCAACTATGGGACACTGCTCAGGATCTGTTTAGGTCACAAGATGGCGGCGCCATGTGCTCTCGGTCCGTACAACAAGATGGCTGAACCAGGCGCACGACTTCCGTACGACAAAATGTCGGTGCCCTGTGCACTTCCGTGAACTATGCTTACGTACTTCTGCAAGTGCCATTTTGTGAACAACAAGATGTCAAACCTCCTCCTACAGCTCCTCCTCTGGCAGTTTCTATTACTGCACCCTAAAATACAGCAACAGATGCCAAATCCAAGTTGCTTTACAGAAGGAGGAGGGAATGAAGACATTAATACAGCTTTGAAGTTAGAAAAAGGAGAACACAAACACACAAAATAAAGGTAATTCACAGACTGCAAGCAGGGAATTAGTCCCATTTCCTTCAGGAACAGGGGCCATCCCAAAAAAGAAGAAAACAAAGAAACTCTCAAGAGAAATGCTCACAGATTGGGATAAGATCAGAAGAAAAATACTGAAAGAATGAGATTTTAACATGGCATCAACACAGCTAGGGGCCATGCCAGTCAGTTATGGAAGGAGAAATGTCTATCCCAAATGGGCACCTCTGACGCACAATATAATTAAAGACCTGAGGCAAGCGTTGAAAGAGATTGGTTTAGGCTCTCCAAGTTTCAAGCAACTATTAAAAGGTATCTTTGGTAATTATGATTTGGTACCTTTTGACTGTAGACACATTGCCATGATAGTCTTGACAGATGTACGGTCCATGTTGTGGGAAGTCAAGTGGAAGAGAGCTCTCACAAAATTAATAGAATCTTATGCTAGAAGTATTTTGGTTTGAAATACAGATGTCTGCTAAGAAAGGCAGGAGCCTTTCTTTGAAATGGAGAATGTAAACCCCCTCCTTCCAAAATATGGGAATAGGAATAACAGTTTTTTACTAGGAAAATTAAAATAGAAATACATTATTACTAAGAACAAATTTAAAACCATTGACAGAGTCAGAATACAACCTGACACCCCCATCAGTCAGGGTGTTGGTAGCAGTCCCTTTAAATGGTAGCTGCAGTTCTCCTGCAGTGACAGATGTGGCTCAGTTGAAGCAGTGCTCCTGTAGAAGGGTGCAGTTTTCCTATGAAGGTCCAGTGATGATGTGGAAAGGTTTGGTTTTCCTCTGGAATCCAGTGGATCCAACAGCTGCCTTGGTGTTCCAAATCTCAGTTTTTATCTAGGTAGGAAAGTCTTGGCTCCTCCCCCTGGCTGGAGCATTTCCCAGTGGGATGATGTTGTATTGCACTAAGCAGTTTGTTTTGTATTACAGGGTTTAGGGTTCTTATATTGCACTGAATGGCTTGTTCTGTACTCCCCTTAGTTTGTGGTGTTGGTTGAGTCCTCCCCTTCGGTTGCACCCCATTGGTTGTGGTTGTCCAGCCTGGGATGCCTTCCGCAATGATGCTCCCCCAAAATTGGCAATTGCCTGTCCTGGACATCAAGGACTGTTTCTTCCAAATTCCCCTACACACAAAAGGTGCCCCACAGTTTGCCTTCTCAGTTCCTACTAACAGTCGAGAAGCCCCAGTGAACCACTATCACTGGAAAGTTTTACCGCAGGGAATGAAGTGCTGTCCTTCTATCTGCCACTGGTACGTGGCCTCATTGCTGTCCCCGGTGCGTGCCCAAAAAAGGGAAGCTGTCATCCTCCACTATGTGGATTGTGTGTGCCCCTGATGACTCTATACTCCAACACACACTTGACCTAGTGGTTAAAGTTTTAACCTCTGCTGGATTTCAATTACAAGATGTCCAACGGGTGCCACCTAGGAAATACCTGGGCTTGTGTGGACCATTGTCCCACAGAAATTAGAAATCAAGAGTAATCCTAAAACCCTAGCTAATCTCCATTCCTTGTGTGGGTCTTTGAACTGGGTCAGGCCCTGGCTGGGCCTCAACAATGAGGACCTAGGCCCCCTCCTCAATTTATTGAAGGGGGAGAGAGAGCTGGTTTCTCCCAGGGAACTAACCCCAGAGGCAAAATCTGCAATCAAAAAAACATGAAAAGCTTTAGCCAAGAGGTAGGCTCATCGTTACCAGCCCAAGCTGCCTTTCAAATTCATTGTCCTAGGAAAGTTGTCACACTTGCATAGTTTGATATTTCAGTGGATCAAAGGGCAGAAATATTCAGTCTTAATTATAGAGTGGGTTTTTCTCTCCCACCAACGATCCAAGACAATCACTAAGCCACAAGAGCTGATGGCTCAGATGGTCCGAAAAGCCAGAATAAGACTGTGTGAGCTGGCTGGTCATGACTTTGTGTGTATTCACCTCCCAGTCAAACTTTCTAAGGAGGTAAAGAACTCTCCCGAAAGGTTGACCAAAGAAATGTTTGAGCACCTGCTCCAGAGCAATGCCAACCTGCAGTTGTCTCTGGACAGCTACAGTGGACAAATATCAGTCCGCACCCCGTCACACAAATTGTTTAATGAGGAATTCCACCTCATTCCTCATGACAAAAAGGAACTGGAGACTACTCAAAGCTCTCACAGTGTTCACTGACACATCCAGGGCTTCCCACACATCAGTGATGACTTGGAGAAATCCCCAGACTCAGCATGGGGAAGCTGATGTTGAGTTTGTGGAGGGGTCACCCCAGGTCACTGAACTGGCCGCAGTTCATGAGAGCCTTTGAGAAGTTCTTGGAGCCAATTGACTTGGTAATGGACTCAGTCTATGTGGTGGGGGTAGTGTCCAGGGAGGAATAGGCAGTTCTCAAAGACATTGAGAACAAGCAGCTCTTCAGGTTGAAATTTATTTAGTTTCTAATTTATTTAGTTTCACATTGGGAACATCCGTTCTATGTGATGCTTGTCAAGTCACATACTGATTTGCCAGGCGAAATGTCAGACGGGAATTGCAAAGCAGACTCCCTGGCTGCACCAGCTGAAAGGATGTGCCTCCCAGACATTTTCCAACAGGCAAAACTGAGTCACCAGCAATACCATCAGAATGTACCAGGTCTGATCCATCAGTTCTAACAAACACGGAGTCAGGCTTGTGCCATTGTGGGTACCTGTCCCAGTTGCCAGTTCCAGGCCATGACATTGCTGGGTATGGGGGTTAACCCCCAAGGCCTTGGGAGATGTGAAGTATGGCAAACAGACATTACACACATTCCGAGTTTCAGTTGCCTTAAGTTTGTACATGTAGGCATTGACACATATTCAGGTGCAGTTTATGCCTCTGCCCATGCAGGAGAAAGGGCTGTGCATGCCAAACAACACCTAGTGCAAGTCTTTTCAGTGCTGGGGATCCCTAAGGAAATTAAGACTGACAACAGCCCAGCGTATGCATCCAAGGAATTCCTAGAGTTTGTCCAGCAGTGGGGAGTGGAATATAAAACTGGCATCCCCCACTCCCCCACAGGTCAAGCTGTGATTGAGCATGCCCACCAGATGCTCAAGCAAGTCCTGGCTACACAGAGCAGTTCAACAGTGTGGATGTCACCACAACAAAAGCTCTTCAAAGCCATGTTTACAATTAATTTTCTAAATTGCTCATTTGAAAATATGAGTCCTCTGGTGGTACGTCACTTTAACAACAGTAATCAGTTTAAGTTGTCTCAGCTTCCACCAGTCTTAATTAGGGACCCAAAAACTTGGGAAACCAAGGGACCTTATGAACCCATTCCCTGGGGACGTGGCCACACATGAGTATCCACCCCCACAGGCAAGCGCTGGAAACGCCTTAAGTAGGTAAAGCCTTTCGTCCCCAAAACTCCAGCTCCAGCAGAAGGTGATGAAAAACAAGTAGCTGTCACTTCAAAAAGAAGATACTGCTGGGAAGAGGAAAGAAAACCTTCCTGAGATTTGGTTACATTCCGGAAGACGCACTGACTTTTAATATACTTTAAAAATGTTCGGTTTTCCTTATAAAAATAATTCTGTTGCTTTTTCTTGTTCTTCTTCTAATAGTATTGGCGTTTGGAATTCTACATAGCTTATTTTTTAAAGCCATTACCAATATAATCCCTACTAACTAAGAAGTCAACCACATAAAGTTGACAAAACAAAAACAATCTAACTGGACCACAGATCACAAGTGGTGGACAAATACATGTTCTGAATCAGAATACAGCCCAATGCTCCTCTTTTAACTTTATTTAACAAAAAAGGGGGAGATGTTGCATTGCACTAAGTAGCTTGTTTTGTATTACAGGGTTTGGAGTTATTATATTGCACTGAATGGTTTGTTCTGTACTCCCCCTAGTTTGTGGTGTTGGTTGAGTCCTCCCCTCGCCTCTCCCCTTTGGATGTGCCCCATTGGTTGTGTTTCTATTCGCCTCCTCCACTTCCCCTGGGTTTAAAATTGACACCATCCTTTGTTCTCTCTCTCTTTTCCCCTGGAAGTTGTTCCGCAATAAAGACGGACTGTGGTCCTGGGAAAAGGAGCCTCCTTATATTTTACCTTTGTCATTGTGGGCTTACTCCTTTTCCCCCAGCTGTCCAGAGCTAGCTGAGCGGACCCAGGGAAGAAGCCAAACCCACAGGATGAGGTAATTTTATCAGTCATACAGTAGGACTCAATAGCCCATTAACAGAAGATATCTTCCTGGAGGAGGGATGGATTATGGAAAAGATAAAGATGACTGCCTCACCTGGTTTTAACAGATGGCCCATTAGCAGAGAATATCTCCCATGGAGATAAGGATCACTGCCCTACCTGGTTTCAACAGATGGTGATAGAATACATACTTCTGGGCACATCCTGTAATGAAACCTAAGACAAGAGATCCACACAGAAACCTCACATTGGGTCAATAGACAGACGATCCTCCTAATGACAAACCAGTAGATCAAGCGGCAGTCCTGCCTCAAGACATGTTCGAAGATATCAAAGAAGCAGCTCAGAAGACCATAATTCAGATCCAGCCTACTGGATTTCTAGGGTGAATTTGCACAGAGGTGAAACAAGGTGTATCAGAATCATTCACTTCTTTTATAGATCGCTTAACTCAAGCATTGGAAAGACCAGGCAGTGATAAAAATACACATCCACATCTGCTTCAAAGCTTGGCTTTTACAAATGCCAACCATGAATGTAAACATATAATTAGTACTTTGCCTAACCTGCAACCAGCCCTGCCTGAAATGATAGAAGCTTGCAGCAAGATGGGTGCTCCTCAATATATGGCAACAATTCAAGCAAACGCTTTGGGGGAACAATTTGGAAAAAGTTTAGAAGCTGCAGATAAAAGACTGGAGAAAACTCTGGCAGCTCTACATTTAACTCCTCAGCAGTACACCTCCTCAGAAGTAATGACAACAGAACTTTCCAAAAAGCCATACTTCAAATGTGGAAAATTCGGACACATAAAAAAGTATTGCCCAGAATCAACAGAGAATGCAAAAGCACCAAATTTATGTCCAAGATGCAGAAAAAGAAGGCATTTTGCAAGCCAATGTCATTCAAAGATGGATTCAGATGGAAAGCCTTTACCCTTGACAGGAAATTCTGAGAAGAGCATGGATCACCAGCATGCAACGACACAAGTGATGGTGACAGGACAGCAGCCAGTGGACCAGCAAAACACACAATATGTGGGGAACCCCAATCAGCTGCCCTACGCAAGACAATCTGCCACTTCCCCAGTGAACCAGACCCGTTACCCCCAGGGGTGCAATGTGAACTGGCAGCTTCCAAATTAACCTACTTCATGAGTGAGACTCATGCAGTGATTTCCACAGGAGTCACTGGAACGAGACAAGTCATGGAAGAGACAAGACTTTCTAATCATAGGCAAAGGCAGAAGTAGCATTTTAGGACTCATCATCTACCTGAGAGTCATCTTGTCAAATCAGAATGAAGAATTAAGTGTTAGCTCAGGTCTTGCAGGCTCCATTGATTATTCCAGAAAATACTCCCAACAGCCAAGGCCATTGCTCTGCCAGCCAATGCAATTGGACCTCAAGTCATGCCAGTCATGAGTCAACAGCCATTGCCTGGAAATGAAGACGTGGAGATGCATGTCTTCTGGGTGAAACAAATAGGGCGAGATAGACCACAAATAACTTGTGACCTGACATATAACAACAAAACAATCGTGATAACAGGAGTGTTGGACACAGATGCAGATGTGACAGTCATTTCATATATATTTTGGCCCAGAGAGTGGAACCCAATCACACCTCTGAAATCCCTCTCAGTAATCAGAGGATCCACGGTGTGGAGGAGTTTCTGGACCAGTGGGGCCGTGGAGAGCTCGCTTTGCAGTGTTGGGATATATCGGGCTATTTCAGTACTAGCAAGGACACGATGACCTTGGACTGAAAATAAGAGATAAACAGGTGTCAAGAGTGAGAAAGCAAGCCAGGATGTGCTAATCGCAAGAGCAAGAAAGTAGAACACAAACATAAAATGCTGTAACCAATTAGTAGGGTAGTCGTGGCACATGAACAGTTGTTTATAGCCAATGAAATATTAGTATTGGGCACATGAGCACATGCACGTATGTCAGAACTTTATAAAAGACAATAGCTTGTATAATAAAGTTGAGCATTCACCATAACTCTATGAGTCTTACGTGTCTGACTCCGGTCGCTCCTCGCAACACCACGGTATGTTTGCGGAGTGAAAATTTAATCGTCACAGGACCAGAAGAAAAAATGGCAATTGTCTGTCCATTCATTGTACAGAAGCTGATCACAGTGTGGGGAAGAGGCCTCTTGTCATAGTGGGGAGCCAGAATAGAAGTGGATTTTTAATGGGGGTCACTGAAGTACGCACCACCCTAAAGTTAACCTGGAAAACAGACAATCCTCTCTGGGTGGACCAGTGGCCCCTGGAAAAGAAAAAGTTGAGTGCTCTCAAGGAATTAGTGGAAGAAAACTGCAGAAAGGCCACATCAGAGCAACAAATAGTCCCTGGAATTCTCCAGTGTTTGTCATCCACAAGAAAACCTCAAATTCATGGAGATTGCTCCATGACCTCAGGAAAATCAATGAGGTCATTGAAGAAATGGGACCACTTCAACTTGGACTTCCATGAAGCAAAAGCTAGATGGAAGGAGAATGAGGAGATGCCATGAAGGTTGGCTGAAATATCTTTTTGTAAATTAGAGGGGTGGACTGTACTACATGAAAGAAAATTCCTTTAAACCATGAAAGAAAAGACATTGGGGGGGTGGAGTGAAGTGTAAAGTGTTTGGAAAATACTTTGCCCCGAGGGAAAAAGGGAGATCACTGTTCCTGGGAATGAAATATGAACAGAGAGAAGTGAGCTGAAGAGAACTTTTGTCTTTAAGTAGCTCATCCTTTAAAGTAATACCCAGTGACTTTTTACCATGGCCCATAGGCACAGTTTTAGGAAGACTGTGAAAGTGGGAGGAGTTTCATGATAGCAGATCCCAGGCGGCTGTTATTCATGAAAAAAGTGAAGTCAGGAGAGAACTGGTTATTTCCTCTCTTGAAAAAAAAAAAAAATCCTTATAGCTTGAAAAAACAAACTCCTCTCCCTAAAGTAAACTGAAAAGATTATTGTCCTGGTTTACAATACAACATACATATTCTATTACCATCTGAGAAGTGTGATCATCCTTATCTCTGTGGGAAATGTCTTCTGTTGATGGGCCATCACTGATAAGGGTGATCATCCTTATCTCTGTGGGAAGTATCTTCTGTTAATGGGCCATTGAGTCCTACTGTAGAACTGATAAGATTACTTCATCCCATTGGGAGATGCTCCAGCCAGGAGGATGAGCCAAGCCTTTCCTACCTAGATAAAAACTGAGGTTTAGAACGCCAAAAGCAGCCTTTCTCCACTGGATTCCAGAGGAAGAACCAGGTTCTTATCCACATCATCGCTGGACCCTTTGGAGGAAAACTGCACCAGCACCCTGACTGACAGGGTATCAGGTTGTATTCTGACTCTGTCAGTGGTTTTATTTTTATTATTGCATGTATTTTGTTTTTTTCTTCTTTTTTTTTTTCCTCTTCCCTATTAAAAATTGTATTACTGACTTGAAGTCTCACTGGTTTTGCTTTTCAAACCAGTACATTTATTGGCGCCCAACGTGGGGCAAGAAGGTACTGAGAAAAAAGTCAGCATTACAATTTTGAATTTTGCCAGCCACCTATTCACCATGATTCTCAACATGCTTACGTGGGTTTTATATCTTACTCTCTATATTTTTCCGCACATGGGGAACTATCTGCCGGTTGTAATGCTCCTGTGTAGACCAGGGTATGGTATAAAAATTGCTTTATTGGTCTATTATGTCTATTGCATGATAACCTCTGAGGCAATGAACATCATTCGGAATATATACTCAACTTTGTTTGTTTGTCCTAGTCTAGGCTGCTACATCTGGGGTCTCAACAATCGCACCCAGCCCCTGGGGGGAGGGGAAAAGGATGATTTTTTTCCAATTTTTCAGGCATGGCACAGCAGTTTTTGGAAATGTTGAGTTCTCTCTGGATGCCAAGGACAGCATAATATTGTTGTTAGTTCTGCTTTGTCTTCTCTGCACAGCCTTCACAGCCTGCAACATGCTTAGAAACAAAACACTACATGGTATAGTGCAGCGTATTCTTGAGGAAGAGGAAAAAAGAAACAAATCTACTGCGTCCATGTCTGCACAGACTGTCACAAAGGAGAAAAGAGCCAAAAGAAAAGCAACAGCATCCGTCTCTACACAGACTTTTATCCAGGAAGAAGGAACCAAAAGTGCCACCAGCATCTCCACACAAACTGTCACCGAACCAGAACAGCCCAGACCAGTAGCAGTTGCCCCCGTTCAGAAGAAGAAATCAAAGAGCAAATCAGTTCGCATAGTCACTGATGAGGACGTGGCAGGACCTTCGCACCCAGCAGAAGAGACAGAGCCAGAAATCATCACTCGCTCTCTATCCCTGGGTGAGCTGCGTGACCTGCGGAGGGAATTCACCCGCCAGGCAAACGAGTCCATCCTGACCTGGCTGCTCCGCATCTGGGACGCTGCAGCCAATGACACAGTTCTGGATGGAAGTGAGGCCAGGCAACTGGGATCTCTGTCCCGGGATGTGGTCATTGACCAGGGGATCGGGAAAACCCAAGAAACCCTCAGCCTCTGGCGGCGACTGTTGACAAGTGTGAAGGACAGATACCTTTGTAAAGAAGATCTCCAGGTGCACCAAGGAAAATGGAGCACAATGGAACAAGGTATCCGATGCCTGAGGGAATTGGCTGTGCTGGAGATCATTCTCTCAGAAGATGAGAGATTTCCTAAGAGCCCAGACTGTGTCCGGTGCACCTCACAGATGTGGTTGAGATTCGCATGGCTTGGACCAGAGATATACTCCCGTTACCTGGCAACGCTGCAATGGAGGGAAGGTGAGGACATGGTAGGCGTCTTGGCCAATAAACTAAGAATTTATGAGGACACTGTCACTGCCCCATTTCGTACCCATGTCTCAACCGTGGAAACAAGGCTGGTTGAGCAAGTCCGGAGCTTGATTGAAGAGGGCCATCAGAAGCTTAAAAAAGAACTTAAGGCAGAAAACTACCAGATCTCACCAGAACCAACAAGAGTCTCTGCCATTAGGAGCCGGCGTTTCCCAGCCAGGGAGAAAGGACACACTCCACGAGGTAACCTCTGGTTTTTCCTTCAGGAGCATGGAGAAGACATGAGGAAGTGGGATAGAAAACCCACCTCCTCCTTAGCAGCCCGGGTACGTGAACTGAAAAGAGGGACACCGAACATAAGAAGCTCACCTAGAGTCAACGCTGCTCCAGTCTCTCGTGCACAGAACTCCAAACAGTAGCAGAACGATGATATGACTGATCCTCTTGAAGGGACCTCAAGAACCTATCTACAGGAAGAGAGCAACGTGTACCAAGACCAGGAATAGAGGAGCCCTGCCTCTAGCCAGGTAGAGGAGAGGGACAATCGGATCTACTGGACTGTGTGGATCCGATGGCCTGGCACATCCGACCCACAAAAACATAAGGCTTTGGTTGACACCGGCGCCCAATGTACCCTGATGCCATCAAGGTATGTAGGAGAAGAGTCAATCTCTATTTCTGGGGTAACAGGAGGATCCCAGCAGCTGACTGTAGTAGAGGCCGAAGTGAGTTTAACTGGGAAAGGGTGGCAGAAACACCCCATCGTGACTGGCCCAGAGGCCCCATGCATCCTCGGCATAGACTATCTTCGAAATGGGTATTTCAAAGACCCAAAGGGATATCGCTGGGCTTTTGGGATAGCTTCTGTAGAGACAGAAGACATCAGAAAACTGAATACCTTACCTGGTCTCTCAGATGACCCCTCTGCTGTGGGACTATTGAGAGTTGAAGAGCAACAGGTACCAATCGCCACAACAACAGTACACCGTCGGCAATACCGTACCGACAGAGACTCTGTGACTCCCATCCATGAGATGATTCGTAAACTGGAAAGCCAAGGGGTGGTCAGCAAAACCCACTCACCCTTCAACAGCCCCATCTGGCCTGTGCGCAAGTCTGATGGAGAATGGAGATTGACTGTGGACTATCGTGCATTGAATGAAGTGACTCCACCGCTGAGCGCTGCCGTGCCAGATATGCTGGAACTCCAGTACGAGCTGGAGTCCAAGGCAGCAAAGTGGTACGCCACCATTGACATTGCCAATGCATTTTTCTCCATTCCTCTGGCAGCAGAGTGCAGGCCTCAGTTTGCTTTCACCTGGAGGGGGGTGCAGTACACCTGGAACCGACTGCCCCAGGGGTGGAAACACAGTCCCACCATCTGCCATGGACTGATCCAGGCTGCACTGGAAAAGGGTGAGGCTCCTGAACATCTACAGTATATCGATGACATCATTGTATGGGGGAGCACAGCAGGGGAAGTCTTCAAGAAAGGAGAGAAGATTATTCAGATTCTGCTGAAGGCTGGTTTTGCCATTAAGCAAAGTAAGGTAAAGGGACCAGCTCAGGAAATTCAGTTTCTAGGAGTCAAATGGCAAGATGGACGTCGTCAGATCCCAACAGAGGTAATTAACAAGATCACCGCTATGTCTCCACCAACCAACAAGAAGGAAACACAAGCTTTCCTAGGTGCCATAGGCTTTTGGAGAATGCACATCCCTGAGTACAGCCAGATTGTGAGCCCTCTCTACCTGGTTACCCGCAAGAAGAATGATTTCCACTGGGGCCCTGAACAACAGCAAGCCTTCACCCAGATCAAGCAAGAGATCGCTCATGCGGTAGCCCTTGGTCCAGTCAGGACAGGACCAGAGGTAAAGAACGTGCTCTACTCTGCAGCTGGAAATCATGGTCTATCCTGGAGCCTTTGGCAGAAGGTACCTGGTGAGACTCGGGGTCGACCACTGGGATTCTGGAGCAGAAGCTACAAAGGGTCTGAAAACAACTACACTCCAACAGAGAAAGAAATTTTGGCTGCCTATGAAGGAGTTCAAGCAGCCTCTGAAGTAATTGGCACTGAAACACAGCTGCTTCTAGCACCTCGACTACCGGTACTGGGCTGGATGTTCAAGGGAAAGGTTCCTTCCACACATCATGCCACTGACACTACATGGAGCAAATGGATTGCCCTCCTCACTCAGCGCGCCCGTATTGGAAATCCGAATCGCCCTGGGATTCTGGAAATAATTACAAACTGGCCGGAAGGTGAGACTTTTGGGTTATCTTCTGAAGAGGAGGAGCAAGTGGCACGTGCCGAGGAAGCCCCACCATACAATGAGCTACCGGAGACTGAAAGACGATATGCCCTCTTCACTGATGGTTCCTGCCGAGTTGTAGGCACTAACCGAAAATGGAAAGCTGCAGTATGGAGCCCCACACGACAAGTTGCACAAGCTACCGAGGGACAAGGTGGATCGAGTCAGGTTGCAGAGTTAAAAGCCATCCAGCTGGCTTTAGATATTGCCGAACGGGAGAAGTGGTCAAAGCTCTATCTCTACACTGACTCATGGATGGTAGCTAATGCTCTGTGGGGATGGTTGGATCGCTGGAAAAAGGCCAACTGGCAGCGCAGAGGGAAACCCATCTGGGCTGCTGAGATTTGGCAGGACATTGCCAGCCGAGTAAAGAAGCTAACCGTGAAGGTTCGACATGTGGATGCGCATGTACCTAAGAGTCGAGCTAATGAAGAGCATCACAACAACGAGCAGGTGGACCGAGCTGCCAAGGTAAAAATATCACAAGTGGATCTAGACTGGCAGCACAAGGGAGAATTATTCCTAGCTCGTTGGGCCCATGATGCCTCTGGTCATCAGGGGAGAGATGCAACATACCGATGGGCCCGTGACCGAGGGGTGGACCTTACTATGGACAGCATCTCACAGGTCATCCAGAACTGTGAGACCTGTGCCACAATCAAACAGGCCAAGCGGGTGAAGCCTCTGTGGTACGGTGGACGATGGTCAAAGTACAGGTATGGGGAAGCCTGGCAAATTGACTACATCACCCTTCCCCAAACCCGCCAAGGCAAGCGCTACGTACTGACCATGGTGGAAGCAACCACAGGATGGTTGGAAACCTACCCTGTGCCTCATGCCACTGCCCGCAACACCATCCTGGGCCTAGAAAAACAAGTCCTTTGGAGGCATGGTACCCCCGAAAGAATTGAGTCAGACAACGGAACCCATTTCAAGAACAGCCTTATCAACACCTGGGCCAGAGAACATGGTATTGAATGGATATATCATATCCCTTACCACGCACCAGCTGCCGGGAAAGTTGAACGGTGCAATGGACTCCTTAAAACTACCCTGAAGGCACTCGGTGGGGGAACCTTCAGAAATTGGGAAATGAACTTGGCAAAAGCCACCTGGATGGTCAACACCAGAGGGTCCATCAATCGAGCCGGTCCTGCCCAATCTGAACCCCTGCACACAGTGGATGGAGACAAAATCCCTGTGGTACACATGAAAGGTATTTTAGGAAAGACTGTTTGGATCAATCCCACCACAGGCAAAGGCAAACCAATCAGTGGGATTGTTTTTGCTCAAGGACCTGGTTACACTTGGTGGGTAATGCAGAAAGATGGAGAAACCCGCTGTGTACCGCAAGGAAACCTTATTTTAAGAGAGAACTGTGTGTAGGGTTTCATTCTGTATTATATGTAAATATATAGGGTATTGGTTTGGGTATAATGTAGATGGTAATAGAATAAGGGGTGGATTATGTCCTGGTTTACAATACAACATACATATTCTATTACCATCTGAGAAGTGTGATCATCCTTATCTCTGTGGGAAATGTCTTCTGTTGATGGGCCATCACTGATAAGGGTGATCATCCTTATCTCTGTGGGAAGTATCTTCTGTTAATGGGCCATTGAGTCCTACTGTAGAACTGATAAGATTACTTCATCCCATTGGGAGATGCTCCAGCCAGGAGGATGAGCCAAGCCTTTCCTACCTAGATAAAAACTGAGGTTTAGAACGCCAAAAGCAGCCTTTCTCCACTGGATTCCAGAGGAAGAACCAGGTTCTTATCCACATCATCGCTGGACCCTTTGGAGGAAAACTGCACCAGCACCCTGACTGACAGGGTATCAGGTTGTATTCTGACTCTGTCAGTGGTTTTATTTTTATTATTGCATGTATTTTGTTTTTTTCTTCTTTTTTTTTTCTCTTCCCTATTAAAAATTGTATTACTGACTTGAAGTCTCACTGGTTTTGCTTTTCAAACCAGTACAATTATTTAAGTAAGGAATTGACTGAAGTGTCTTTGTATGTTGTTAAGATATGAAAAAGAGGAAGAAGGAAGTGGTCTGAAGATCTGCTCTGAGTTTATTATTATTTTTCTTTGTGTTATTAATAAAGTTTTTCTTTATCCCCTGTTAAGTTTTAAGCCTGCTTTACTTATACTCCTATTTCATAACAAAAAGTAAATATATTTAAAATTAGCAAACCCAAACTATAACATTTTTGGTACGTTGGCTGGGAAACGAACAAACTAAACCAAGACACTCACAAGGGAAATACTTGGGATAGAGAATTTCAGAGCAAGCAATCAGACCACAGAAGATACAACTGAGGACCAATATCTACAATTTGCAAGATCTACAGCAACTTTTGGGAGAAAGCAATTGGATCAGAATCAATTTTGGGAATCACAAATTGTGAACTTGCCCCACTTTTCAACTTGTTGAGAGGAGACTGTAACATAAAAGCTTTGAGAACTCTCACACCTGAAGCTCAAAAGGCCCTTGACAAAGTTGCTGAAACTCTTCAACAGACACATCGTTGTGCAATGTCACAATCATTATTTCTTTCAGTGTTGGGAGAAAGAACGCAATTATATGGTCTCATATTTCAGTAGGACACCTCAAAAAAGGATCCTCTGTTAATCATCGAGTGGGTTTTCTTGTCCTACAGATCCCCCAAAAAAATTTTTACTACATTAGAAATGGCAGTGCAAATCATAATCAGGGCCAGAACAAGATTGTTAGCAATGGCAGGCAAAGATTTTAAAACAATTTATCTGCTATTGAAAAACGAATATTTTGATTGGGCATTGCAGAAATCAGAAGAATTACAAAATGCTTTACTAGATTATTCAGGTGTTTGTTCAATTCACTTTCTGAGTGGCAAATTGTTGCAGGCAAAATTGAGTTTCAGGGAGAAGCCCATGTTGAGTGAAGTTCCATCGGATGCAATAACCTTGTTTACAGACAGTTCAGGGAAAACATATAAGTCAGTTATTACATAGCAAAATCCAAAAACAAAAACATGGGAGTCAGATATTCAACAGGTAGAAGGTTCTCCTCAAATTGTGGAATTGGCAGCAATGGTCAGAGTATTTCAGTTGTTCCAGGAACCCCTCAATCTAATCACAGATCCAGCCTATGTAGCTAATGTGGCTAAGAGAATTGAAGGGTCACTTTTAAAGAACATTGACAATGATATTTGTATTGATACCTGTCATGTATGCATCAAGCTTTGCTACACAGAAAAAATAAAGACATCAGGGCACATTCCTCTCTCCCAAGACTTTTGGTGGAAGGGAATGCAGAAGCAGGCAAATTAACAATGCCAATTGCAGACACCTTGCCAAACATTTTTTGAGCAAGTGAAATTAAGCCATGCATTTTTTCACCAGAATGCGCAGGCACTTATGTGAGCATTTTGCATCCCCAAAGATCAGACTAAATCAATTATAAGTGCTTGTCCAGATTGTCAACTCGTGCAACCCCCTGTGTCCACTGGAGCAGTGAATCCGAGAGGATTGCAGAGTCTGCAATTGTGGCAAACGGACATCACAAAATACCCATCATTTGGGAGATTTAAAAATATACATGTTTCAGTGGACACCTTTTCAGGTGCATGCACACCTTTTCCTTGCATGCAGGGGAAACAGCAAACACGCATGTCAACATTTTTTGCAAGCATTCGCTTCATTGGGTGTGCCTCAGGAAATCAAAAGAGATAATGGTCAGGTCTACATAGCCCAAAGTCTTGAAATATTCTTGATGAATTGGGGTGTGCGTCATACCTTTGGCATCCCTCATTCTCCAGCAATCGTTGACGGAATGCACCAGACTTGGAAAAACAAAAGGGGGGGAGGCGCAGGCTATGCCTCAAATGCGTTTGAATAAAGTGTTGTATGTTTTAAATTTTCTAAATAGCTCTTCTGCAGAACCAAATCCACTGATCATCAGACACTTTTTCTAACACAACATAGGCAAAATTGAGGGAAAATCCTTTGGTTTTGATTAGAAATCTGGAGACAGGAAAAATTGAAAGTCCACTCCAACTAATAACCTGGGGCAAAGGCTACGCTTGTGACTCCACAGGTGCCAGTCCCAAGGGGATTCCTTTGATGAACGTGAAACCCTATCAGCCACAGACACAAGCAGACGTCCCTGGAGGCAAAGAAATGAGCACGCAGACATGAACTGCAGTCTCGAAGAAAAACATCTTCTGTTCCACATGCAAAGGCTGTGAACTTTGGGGTTTATGTCAGTGCAAAAATTGTGGGAATCATTGACATTGTAAAGCATTATTGCCAGGAATGTGATGTGGATCGTGTTACAATTCAGACTTTTACACAAAGTGCAAGGCTTTTGAAAAATAAATAATTTGGTTTATCACATTTGGCCTTGAATTGGAAATAAAATTAAAATGTTGAAAAAAATTACATTTGTGCCTTATTACTTTGTTGCTTGCTTTTGGTAATGTGATCATGCCTGTGAGTCAACCGAAGGACAATGTTTGGGTGACCTTGGAAAATGCTTCAGGCCTGGACACCATTTGTTAAAGGAATTCAAGTCCAGAAAAGCCTTTTTCAACCTCTTTGGTCAGTATACTGGTAGACAACTGGCCAATCCCAAGAAATGTCTCACCAGATCTTTCTCGATTCATTGCCAATCCCACAGGGGAATGGAGTGTTTGGACCAAATTCCTTCCTCAGGTATCCTGTGAGCCACAAGAATTGGAAATTCTTGGCTCAGTGAAAATGGAATTTTGTATAATATATAATTTTCCTGGGTCAGAACAAAGTAAAGACAAATTTACAGATTCACTACAAATCATGTTGTGTACAAAAATGTAACATCTTGGTGCAATTCCACCACAGTTTCACACACTGTACCCAATGATATCAATTTGCAGTTACCATGAGTGGTTTACCTCATTCGTGGAGATAGAGTTTGGCCTGCCATTCCATCAAACATCAAAGGCAGTCCATGCAGCAGTGGGAGACTTACACTGCTAACACCTCATGTAAAAATGATTGAAAAGCACAAATGTGGAGAAAAAAGATCCACTGATGAATATGAACCTGATTGTGATGCAACTTTAGAGCATGGAATTTTGGAAGGTTTGTGGCAGCTCTTCTTCTGCCTCAAGCTGCTGCAGGGGCAGCCTTGAAACAATTGGCTCAACAAAGTTGTTGGCTAAGGAAGTGATCTCGTGCTCTCTCTCAATTAGTGATTTGTTAACTGATGCTCAAGGAGAGAGACATGCAGTTCTGCAAAACAGAGCAGCAATTGATTTTCTATTGTTGGTGCATGGACATGGATGCAAAGATTTTGCTGGAATGTGTTGCATGAATCTTTCTGATCATTTGGTATCTATACAAAAAGGTATACAAGACTTGCAGGACAGTAACTCCAAACTCAGAGTTGAAGAAGGATGATTTTCTAATTGGCTGAGTCTCACACCACTGTGGAAAAAAATTTTGAAAATGGCCATGTATGTGCTGTTTGTCATGATAGTAAACACAGTATTTGTGCCTTGTCTACTTCAGTGTATCCGCCAATGGATTAACAAAGCTGTAAATGCAGTGTTCATGGTTCAAACAGAAGGGGGAGATTAGATCTTGCATTCATTTTCAGGTAGCTTTTCAAAATTTGAGGTTTGGTCTGTTAGTGAGGTGATACACAGAGTCTTTTGAGACACCAGAAAAAGTCTGTGTCAGTCTCTAAGAGGGTTAAAAGAATAGCAAGGCACAGAATGTCTTCTACTCGATCAGAAGACATGGAGATTGTCACTGCCACAATCTAAACCTTTTATTTTGATAGCAGTGAAAATCAGGTATAAAAATTTTGTAAAGTATGATTGTAGAGAACATAGCAGATTACATGACACTTGCCTGCAAATCTGAAGCCTTCAGACCCCATCCCTACAATTAAACCCAAAGCTGTTTAGATTTAGCAGTATATTGGAGCTTCACAGGAGATACAAGTACAATAAAATCATTAATCTTGTGAAACTGAATGTTTCGTTCACAGCAACCTCTGTTTTCAGGTGAAAAATTAATTCATATAGGGAGTGTATAGCTGTACCACATTGGTGAGAATATATTGTTCTAAGTGTCATGCACACATGTTCCCTAGTCAAAAAGTGTTTTGTATGTCTGGGAGAGAGGAAGCTGGAGGAGTTACAGTCTCGTACAAAACATCTGAAGCAGGAAGATAACAAAGACTAGAAAACTGCTTTTGACATTTGTAAACTCCACAGATAATTCCTGCCTGATGAGAAAGTAGATTCCCCGATGGATACAGGTACAAACAAACAAATACATTTTGGAGAATATATACCCAACATCCTTCTCATCACTAAAATTGGCCTTTTAGATCCTTTTGAGTAGCACTGGAATAAAAACTGTTTCACCTTTACATCTTCAGCACTTAAGACTTAGTATAGTATGCTAGCAAGATAATGAACACATTTATAAAGCAAACTTTTTATAACCCTGATTTTTTACAGTACTAAGCCCTCTTCACCATGTAGAATAGGACATTGACAGTGCCACTTCATGCTGTGTTTCTCTCATTGGGGAAGTAACTGTCATGTCCTAGAAATGTACAATCACAACTAGAGGAACTTTCAAAAAGCTAAATTCTTCATGCCCATATTGCATGTTGGTGAGATCTAACATGGCTGAATGAGGACAAAAAAAAACCATACCAATGAGCTTTAACACTGTCCTAGGTTACAACCTAAAGATGTGCCCAAAAGTAGGTATTCCATCACCATCTGCTGAAACCAGGTGGGGCAGTGATCCTTATCTCTGTAGAAGATATCCTCTGCTGATGGGCCATCTGTTAAAAACAAGATGGAGCAGTGTTCTTCATCTTTTCCATGACCAGTCCTTCCTCCAGGAAGATATCTTCTGTTATTGGGCCATTGAGTTCCACTGCACAACTGATAAAATTACATCATCCCATTGGGAGATGCTCCACTGAGGGGATGGAGCCGAATATTTCCTACCTAGATAAAAACTGAGATTTTGGAACACCAAGGCAGCCCTTTCCCACTGGTTTCCAGAGGACAAGAGCTACCAAACCTTTCTGTGAGATCACTGCTTCAACAAGACCACTTCATCTGGACTGCTACCAAAACCCTAACTAGTGGGGTGTCAGGTTGTATTCTGACTGTCAGTGTTTTTTCTTTTGTACTATTACTAATTTGTACAATTACTATTGTATTTTATTTTTTTCTTTTTTCTTATTAAATTGTATTTCTGACTTGGAGCCTCTCACTGGTTTTGCTTTCAAACCATTACAAACACTAATGCTGCTGTCTTATCAGAAAGACTTCAGGAACAATCCTAGCAATGTACAGAAACAGTTGACTTTGCTCTTATATTTCTGCTGGTTATTTGGATCATTTAAGGGATCAGCAATGCTTCAGTTAGACAACACAGTCATCCAGGTAGCACAGCTACCTCTGAGTTCTGTAAGTGCCTTGTTTCCTAAATTTGTTTTCAGTGAATAAGAAATTTAAAAATCTTTACAGTTTGCATAATGATCTGCAAGCAGATGTTTAATTTGAAATAGAAAGTGACATCTGACAGCACAAAACCAGAACAGTAAAAGAGCAGAAACTGTCAAAAAAGCTACTGTATTCCTCTTCCAAGTTCCACCCCCATGCTTTCAGTTTCATTCCCAAGATTTCTTTTTAACACTAACTAAATAAAAAAAACACCTTATTTTGTCAATTTTGCAACCATGAGCATCCTGAGAGGTAGTGTATCTTCTATCCAGGTGTTTGGAGAGTTCATCATCTTCTCCCAAAGGGCAGTTTCATCTGAAGTAGAATCCATCCAATCTACTGTAGTTCCATAGCTTTTGCCTAGAAAAATGTCAGTTTTAACAGAAAAATTACTTAACATGCTTCAGAGTTAAGCGCAAATTTGCCTGCTCTAAAATGGTTATGAAACACTAATCTTAGAGAAATTAGGATTTTAGTTAAAAGTTAGTTATTTACTAGAGTTAATTAAAAAGCAGATAGATAGATAGGCCTTGCTGAAAATAATTAAAAGTTAGAAGTTAGTTAGAAGAAACCATAACTTGAGATAGTTATCTAAAACTGAAATAATTGATTGCCTGTCATTTTATGTTTGCTCAGCTGTGCTTGCAATGGGAAAAGATGAAACTAGTAAACAGGTCCAAAGACACATAAACAATTCCAACCAGAAACTTACTCCAAGTCACAAAGGGAGGGAAACTGGAGTTCTCCCAGAAGTCATTTGTATTGTCATTGATAGAAAAGGTCAAGAGCTCAGGGTGAGGAAGACCCAACTTACTGCCTCTTTTTAAGACCCCTTCCCATAAGAACGACCCCAGACTTAATTCAAGAAGCCAGCCTTGCATGCTTAATAGCCATTCAAGCTAATTACCATAGGATGTGAAGAATGGGAGGTGTTGCTATTATGAATATGCATTTGTTTGAAGCTTTTCTCAATAAATAGACTCCATGATCACCTGTAATTTTGCAGCGTAGATTAGGGGGTTACCTCACACTGCTGCCCAGCACTGAATAAATATATACTTTCTAACTTTAAATTGTCAGAGAGTCTTTTTGTCTGTCACAGTTCAGTATTGGTATTAGACCAATATTCATATTTTGCTAATTCAGTTACACCTCCTCAGGTACCTGACCTAGTGCTTTGGAGATCCAGTTCTACAATTTTACCCCTGAGCATTTATGTCAAATACAATTAATAGTAGTTTCACACAAATTTTGTCATCTTTGTCCAGATTTTTTCCTTTTTATCTTTGGTCTTTTTGTCACAATCCCAAGGAAGAAATGCCAATTGCCCATATACCTGAGAAGGTTTAACAATAAAACAGGTTACTGATTTTGTACTGAAATGCAACCTTGGATACTCTAAGATTCAAATTAATATTTACTATCCTAATTTGTAATTTAGGTTATGCTGGTGAACCATGCAAGAAATTAAATTTGTGAAAAGTTGTATGTTGCATTTCTTGAGAAGAATCCAAACACATCCTCCCCTCAGATCAGAGAGCAGAATAAAAGAGACAAATAGATGAATTGTATGCTTTTCCTGTTACTATATCTGCACATCTTACATTTCCCTTATGCTAAAAACTTGTTTGCATTTATAATTTTTCCTATTAGTATATTCCAATCTTATCCTTCATTCCTGATCTATCCTTTTATTTCCACCCACTGGTGTCTTTACCATATTTTTTGCATGACTAAGTTTGGAAGACATCAGATTTCAGGTGCAGGAAGAGCATATTCTCATACTTTAATCAGTACCAGACACAATATATGGCTGGACAAAGCTTTGTTTCTAGTATTTCTCCTTGTCAGTCATCCTAATCCTCCTGACAAAACTTCAGGACCTGTTCTGAAGAACAGGTACTTTACGGAATGAAACTGTTCAAGAGAAAAAGAAGACTTAAAGAGAAGAGAAGAAATGGAAAAGGGGAAAAAAAAAGAAAAAAGAAAGACTACTTTGTAAATTAAATATTAATGTGGTGATTGTCCAGTACCTGTTCCAAGGCCTATCCGGAGGCCTCCCAGAAAGTGGTTTGCTAGTCTGTTGTGATCCCAGACTGTGAGCTCTATGCAGGCTTCTTTTAAATCTTCTGGTCTAAAGCCATCATAGACCATGGTGTGGTTGAAAACCGGGTTTGTAGTTTTGGCAACCGTCCTTGTTTTCTGGCGACTTTTTCTGCTGGTGTCTGGAAGAATGGTACTTCAGGGAGAAAAAGCACTGTCAGTTTGCACTTGCACAGCATAGCCTGCATTAAACATACTGAAAATGCAAAAGCTGCTGAAAACTATGATCTGCATATTAAAATAGGACTGAAGATAAGGTGCTTTACAGAGATGGAGTGAAGGGTCATATTCTCAGCCCCTTACAGGAAATACTGGCAGCAGGTATCCACCCTTCTGCTTCAGAGGATGGAAGGGCAAGTGTCCTAAACCAGGACAAGCAAGTCAGGTGGGGAAGAGGCACAAGTGAGTTTATTTGCTGTGTTATGACTGATGATGCTGAAACATTTTGTTGCTGCCAGATATTTCCCCAACCATATTGTTATTCTTGTCTCTTCACATTTTCAGTCTGTATGTGGAAAGGAAGGGGGAAGAAATACAACTATGTATTCACATTATTACATTATTTCACGCTTCTGTCTCCTCCCAAAATTTGCTAAGCTAAACTGTGTTTTGCACAAACATGCTTTGCTTAAATGTGAATAAAAGCCAGAACAGTTTGAGTAGTCCTTCCACCAAGTGACTGAGAGACAAAACCAAAGTATAATAATGACACAGAAAGCTCTCCCAGTAAGTTTTACTTGGTGGTACTTAATTAGTATCTGGAAGTTGTAAACTATGCAGGACAATTTGCACTACAATAAAGAGGAAACAGAAAGCAATTCAGTGATCTTTTAATACGAATGTAGAAAAAGAAGATACAATTAGAAAGCACAATGGTAGCATTATTAGATCACCATGTTTGATGACTTCCACCACAATTCTTACCATTTAATAAAAGAGTTGAGCCTATTGCCTCTCAGAAGAGGAAGGTTATGGCATTCCTTCACCCAGATGTGGACCTCACCAGTAGACAGAGTCTTCTTTCCTGAAAAATAAAACAAAACATCTGCTTAAGCAGATGCCTTTTAAAGGTATTTTGTTTGATGCAGCAGTTCTTGCCCATTTGTAGAAGTGATATTGAGCCTGGACTTGTTATCTCACATCTTAATTCAACATTGCTCTCTGTACTCTGGAAGTTGAAATCTTCATCCCATCAAGGTACTGCAAGATGACATCATGTCTGCACTCCTACAATGACTTTTTTTCTGTAACAACTAAGCAAACACATGCCACTGGTCTCTTCTTCCCAAGAATCCTAAACATATCAGCTTGTCATCAGCCTATGTGATGTTAGCATTTATTGTTGCTTGTACTTTCAAATAAGCTCTTTTATGCTTTTAATAAATTTGATTCTTACTGACTGACCGTCTGTCTGGATTAAAGACCTGACCTGGCTTCACTCTTAGATTGGTCCACTATCTGTTGCCAGACAAGATTAAACCAAACTGCTATAAATTTCTGCTTTCTAAATACTTGTTGCTACTTCCTACATCTAATATTGCTTGAAATTCAGTGTGCTGTCATTGTTTAGCACTTCACAACATCTGCCTGATGATCTAGAATCTCCAAAATTATTGAGAAAACAGAATTTTGTTACATGTGCATATTACAAAACTTAGATTGTGACAATGAGGTAATTTCTTCCTCAAAGATCTCAAAATGGTCTTTGGAGTTCTTAACTGTATTCACAATCTGATTTAATCCTCTAGGAAGAAAACAGAAAGTTTTTATGCTGAAAGAAGCTGTCTGAAGTGAATGGCAAACATTAAATGAGGGGTTTCTTTAAATTTAAAGAAAAAAAAAAGACAAAACCTTGATGAACCTTGATGAAAAGGCTTGATGAACCAAGCAAAGCAGCAATGCTTACCTCCAATTGGATGTGGGACATACTGGAGGGCTAGTTTCATCTCCCCTCTGTTTTCTAGATTAAAAGTTATTGCTGAAGTCTGAAATGAAAAAAAAAAAATAAACCAAACATCTGATATTAAAATGGTGCTGCACTTGCTCCATATCCTCAGAAGACTCATTCCATATTTGGTTAACAAGTGTCTTCAGATTTCTGTTGCAGCAATATGACAATGAGAAACACTTTGAAATTCCTACTCCTTAGACTGTGAGAAAGTTTTCCGTACTATAATAGCTAGCTAGACTAAAAGACATCTCAGAAATGTATTTCTGTTTACTTACCAGTGTATAAGTAGTTATGATTATAATCAGCAGAAAACCCACAGAACACACAACACCAAGCCTAAATAATGACTTGGTTTTGCACTTACACAGTAGAAAATGCAAAACAGCCAACCTACCCTTGGCTTGAGAGGAAACCAGTTGATCTGCTTATTGGATGGATCATTCCAATTCCAAGATCCCAAATCCAACTCCACTTCACCAAGGAAGCTATTCCTCCCAAAGGTATCATTGTGCCAGACTGAGATATTGAGGCTTTGATTCTTTAGGAGCTCCTTCTCAATTTTATACTGCCAGGAAGAAATAAGGAAAAAAAAATTAAACAAGCTGAATTTTTACTAGTGCTGTGTCAGAAAGTGATACAGTTAGAAAAAAAAAAAAAAAAGTCTGGATTTATATGTCCATAACTGTCCACTTCTTCAATTCAGAAAGCAAACAAACCACAATAAAACCCAACTGTTTACTTTTTATTTCTACCATCTTAAGCTCATGCATGACTCGTGTTTGTTTACAAGATGTATAAAACCACCAGTGTTCTCAATGCTGGTTCCAGAGATCACTGCAGAGTCAACCTATCAATGGAAGCACACAGCCAGCTCTGAAGGGCAATCCCTCTCATGCTAATGTCTCTTTTGAGTGCAATTTAGATCTGTGCCCAAAACCCAAAGTTCCTTACACATACAGTATATTATATCTAGTAATAGCTCGATAAATACCCGCAGTATTTCATTATAGACTGGATTAAAAGTTTTCTTTTTGACAGAGGTCTTCCGTTTGCCCAGTCTGTATTTCTCTGGAAGCAGGTAGGTCTTTACATACCTAAAATTTAGACAGAATTGTTAGAAGGGTTAAAAAACCCCCAAAACCTAAAAAATCCAGACCCTCTCCAACTTCATCTTCAAAAAGACACAAGTATTTGTTTACAAAGTAAAAGAAATCCACTTGAGTAGACATTATACTACTTAGCTTGTATATTTAAGAATTAGTACAGCAGTGGTGATGTATAAACATCATCACTTTCTTGTAATATCCTTCTCCAGGGGAAAATCTGTTGGAATGTCTCCTTAGCACATGAAAATACAGAATATATACCTGCAGCAGGCCCAAATACCGTATTTATAGGTACTAATCCTACTGAAAACATATCAAAGTGGGATTTTGAAAAGGGACATCTGAAAAGTGGCATTTTAAAAGATAATATTCTTAAAGGTTTTAATTTTCCATGTTAATATATATATACACACCAATTTATAAGGGTGGTTCTATATTCAATCAGAGTAAAAACAATACCAAAAAACACAAAGCACATTATAGCCTCTTAATCTCTTTCTTGGATGGTTTACTCCAGCAGGTTGGAGAGGCTGGAGAACCCCAGCAGCTTTCATTTCCACATTAAAAGAAAAACTTCCATTAGAAAAGAAATGCATTCTTTGTACTTACGGGTCTGAACGCTGCCGCTTAACATCTGCTACTGCCAGGTCTTTACACTGGCAAATAAAGATGTGCAGCTCATTCAGCTTTTCCACAAAATCAATGGCAAACTGAATGTTCCCCTTCACATCAACACTGCCAAAGTCTGCACTGTAGATGCTCATTAGGCTGCCACTCATCTGCATCGTACAAGAAGAAAAATATTTTCCAAACATTGCATTTCACCAGATACTTCAGCATCAGGGTAGAAGTTGTACTCAGGATTCAGGCAGCAAAGAAATCAGCTGCATCTCTTTAGATGTAACAGTAAAATGTAATGGACACTACTATACAAGCTTCTCAGCAAGTATATTAATAAAAGAAAGATATTTGGAAATCAATGGTGTTAGGCCAGGATTCTTAGAGACAAATTTGAATGGGTTAACTGCATTGAGATAGAAGAAATTAAATTACAGGATGCTGTAGGAATGAAGACTGCCTGTGCTCACATCATGGAAATATTACTTCTAAATCTCCCCAGCAGATCTTCCTTGTAGAAAGCAGAGCCTAAGAGTTCAGGACAACAGACCTTCTCAAAATACTAACAAAAAAGATTACTAGATAAAGTCTATATGTCTGAATTATGTACCTAAGTATGCAATTAAATAAAACACTGAAAATGAAATACTAAATACAGAGAAGAAAGATGTGTGTATACATATATATACTTTATCTCAACATCCTTCCACAAAATTCTGTTTTTATTACTCAAAGTCCACATAAACCAATGACTTTTGGTAAGAGCTAGTTGACTCAACTACACACCTGATATACCAATAATAACTCCTGCTTTCACTTATTTCTCTCCCCTTCCTCCCTTTCTAAATGTTTGTTCTGTATGAATTGTTCTTCATTTTCAGCTACAAATGTAAGCTCTAAGGGTAAGATCAATACCTTTGTTCAGAGCCCTGAACAAGCACCAATATATTACTAGGAAAAAAAAATGAGATCTAATTAATTTTACTTTACTTGCTTCAGGCAATTCCATGCAAGGAATTATGTTATGTTCATATAACAGAAGTGGAAAGAGGGAGACAGAGATGATAAAGGAAGAAAGATAAGATGAATGAGAGAAGAGCCAAGACAACATTGGAGAAATTAGCAAAAGCAAAGTGCCATTAAAATAATGCTTTGGTTTACATACAGAGGATAAGGAGGCCATGCCAGAAGAGCTGCTAAGATTGGTTAGAGAGCTGGGACTCTTCTTGATTCTGCCAAAGGAATAACTGCTTTCTGATGCTGTATCTGTCTCTCTGTCATCACTCTATAAAAACATCACAGAAAGAAAGTCTGTGTACATTGTTTATAGTCACAAGGAAAATTTTAAAAAAACAAAACTAAACAAACAGAATTTTAATGCAGATTGAGACTCAGTGGAAGTCTGAATTTAAATTCCCTTGTAGTGCAACATGAATAATATTTCTTGAATTAGGTCATGCATTTAAAGTTGAAAGGGAGTTTTTCTGGTGAACAGCCTACACTGATAATTTTTGAAGCAGCAGTGCAACTAGGTTTGGGTGCTTGTTCTTTTGTCTGTTTTAAATCTCAAGTAGCAATGAAATATTACAAAGTTTATTGGGACAATTAAACTCGACTTCTCTGTGTCACTATCTCATGCACAACCTATGCAATCGATAATGCTCAGTTCTTTCACCAGCCCTTTCTGTGTCAGTTCTGTGCCTCTCTCTTAAGGGCGTTGGCCAGAAGGTAACATTCAGAGAACAGCAATGGATACAGTGAATGGTTTTTGCTAAGTCTTTCTTGCAAGAGGGCAAGCAGGGCTTTGCTTTTTCATGAGGGAATTGCAGCTTTTGTTTCCTTGGTCATTTTCAGGTTATGTACTCACAACCCCATTCTATCCCAGTGCTACCTCTGCACTAAAGAATTTATGCCCCTCCTACACAAGCTGTTACAGACAACTTCATCTTCCTGCTGTATTCCACCCAGGAACAATTTACAAGGTCCCCCCACTTCTTCAAACAGTTTTGAACTGATGCCATAGGTCTTCTAATAACAGATACAAGGTTAGTAAACAACAATTTCCACATGTATGAAGAGAATATATATATAAACATTTAGCATATAAAGACTTTTTGAATTTGTTTATGAAATCTGGTTATGTCTATTGTGTTAAGTAAAAGCAGACCAGAATTGTTCCTCTGTTCAGAGGTCAACAATATGGACTGAATAATGTCCAGCCTACACAGGGCAAAGCTTCTTGAAAGAAGATTGATTTGGAGAGTGCTCTTTGAGACTGCACAAAATAAACCCAGAGAGTGAAGTAACAGTTAAGCAGTGTGGATAATCAGTCCAGTTACCTGGACTCTTTGAAAGACAGAAAAATCCTAAATCTTTCTAAAGGGGAGGATATACAGTGATTAGACAAGGGGGAATTGGCTTTTTACTAACTGATTATAGGTTTAGATAAGATACTAGGAAGAAATTTTTCACTGTGAAGGTGGTGAGGCACTGGCTTAGGTTGCCCAGAGAAGTTGTGGCTGCCCCCACCCTGGAAGTGTTCAAGGCCAGGTTGGATGAGGCCTTGAGCAACCTGGTCTAGTGAAAGGTGTCCCTGCCCATGGCAGGGGGGTTGGAACTGCATGGTCTTTAAGGTACTTTCCAAACCATTCTGTGAGTCTTGTGATAGACAATCATAGATGTCATAGCCCTGACAATTCAAATTGCTTATCACTTTTAAACTTCAATGTCATTTTAGGAGATTTGACTATGGCCTCAGTGCTTATTCCATCATACCATGATGATGATAACAACAATAATTAAGCATGGCTTGCTGTTGGGAGTTCTGAAATTTTATTTGCACAGAGCTAATGGTCAGTTACCTGAAACTATAACATTTCAGAGATGGTGCTTACCTCTTCCTGTAAGAATGAGGGTACTGACTTGCTCAGTCCTTTGAGTTTTTCAGGGTTGGAAAACAGTTTATCAGGCTGTGAAGTCACTGTGGAAACTGAAAAGCAGTAATTCAAAAGGCTTCAAAAATATGTTTGTACATCAGAACAGTGAAATTCCGTAGCAGGATACAGTTAGAAGCAAACCATTTCAGATGAAACACATGCACATGCACAACCAGCTTGGATGCGAGGGGATTTTTTCCCCCATAGTACTAAGAGAAGTTATCATTAGGAAGAATAATCTATTGTGGCATTGTCTATAACAGTGACCAACATACTTTGACCAGAAATGCTGCTTGACATGAGGCAGCCTGGGTGCTACAAGCAAATTCTGATCAAAAGTGATGAAGAAAACATTGCAGATTTCCTTCTACATTTTCCTCCTAGAACAAGAATAGGCACAATTGTGCACTAACAACATCATCACTGACATTAGAATCATCATAATATTCTTAATAAGAAGTCAGCATACAAGCCAAACACTCTTTTGTTTACTCAGTCTATTTAACTGTGATAGGCAAATCTGTGTAATCAAGCAAAGTCTAGACCTGACCAAGGATGTTGCAAGTATTCCTACTTAATTATAAGATGCATATGTTATTATTTTTGCACTCTGTCTCTTTCATACATGCATACCACTACTGCAGCTCACTTCTGTGCTCTTTCACTGTACAAAACCTAATTGTACAAGATAGGCTTGCAAAAATCCAGTTTGCAGTAAGTTCACAATCCTCAGAATTTTTCATGCTCTAGCCCCATTTATATTTAATAGTACAAAGATTAACTGGATACACATTGTGAGATGCATCAATATCATGTGACAGAAAATGATTTGGCAACAAACAGCCAGCTACAGGAGCACATATTTCTTGCATAAAACGAAACACTGCACACAATGGGATTGTTTGCAAACTGAGTGAAGTTTTTGCCAAGCTTCTGATGTCAAAACTCATCTAGCGCTCAACAGACCAGTTACTGTCAGTATGCAATTAGAGGTAGTACTTAGAGCAAGTATCTAGTCCAAATGTGTTACTTATTAGTTGGTAAATAAAAAAAGTATTGTTAATGTATTAGAGCAGTTATTGGAGGAAAAGTCTCTCCAGTATCTGCTGGAAGAATCTTATTACTCACTTTCTGCTGCATTTTCAGTCCTCTCTTGATGCTGATCAGGTTTCGGACCTGCTCAGTGCAGTATTAACAGTCATTCAGCAGAACACTTTTGCAAGGTTATAAATAGCATCAGTGTACTTTATAAGTGGGATTTTTCTGTTTTTTTGGTGTTTTGGGGTTTTTGTACTTCCCCACACCCCATGAACTTTGTGATATTTTTTTTTCCTTCCAACAGTTAGTAGTGGTTTAGGTATTAGGCCTGTATGGCTATTACGGTCTGTTTTATTTTGGTGCATCATGGAGTCTTTCTGTTTATGCAAACATAAATTCAGAACTAGAGACATGGCTCAGTGGTGAACTTGCCCGTGCTGGGTTAATGGTTGGATTTGATGATCCTAAAGGTTTTCTCTAACCTAAACAATTGTATGAATCCGTTTCTGTGTTTTGCATTGCTGTTCTCCTTTGAGGAGCTGGATCATGACAAAATAAGAGTGTAATATAAGTGTACAGGCTAAAAAATCAGTCTTTTTGCTGTTCCAAAAGAACAGCCTTTTCAAGAGAACTTATCTTATTCCGCCTGTACAGTTATCAGTTTGGCTGTGAGTAATTTTTTAACTTCAGTCTTAACAAATTAAACTCAAATTTCCCCTGCTCTTTACAGGTTAGTCTCTACATAGTCACACTGAATGCCAAACAGGCTTTCAGTAGGGGTCTCCACTTGAAAGCAGAGTGCAGGATGGTGCTTAAGTCTTGTAACTTTACTGAGTGTTGTTGGTATCCTAATATGCTATTATTAGCATATTGCCCATTATTAGCATATGCCTAATTATCCTATTGATACTATGGGCCACTGGCATGCAAAATGCTTTAAAGCATCTAAAGCATAAAATAAAAAAATACAACTGCACACAACTGTTCTTTTAAAACTGTAGTGCTCCAATACAGTAAATAAACAATTGTATGCTATATTCCACCATATTCAATATTATTTGATAGTTTTCAATTCTGTTTATTTTGACACGTTCTTGGAGCAGGTTTTCTTTTTATTTTTTTTTAGATTCAGAATTTCTAAAGGTATATAGAAAAGAATAATTGTAAGGCATCTGTAATACATTAATGGACTGATGATGATCAGCAGTAACTGATCTAGAAGTTAATTTATTACTTAGAATAATGCTACTTTATAGGACTAAGGCACAGATATTAAGAAAGGTTCCTTTCTATCTGATGTATTCTAAAGAGTGTTTTGCTCTAGCAAAAGTCATCTTGGATCTTACAATGCAACAGACAGACAAACTTAATATTTACTGAAGCCAATTTCTTTCAGCTGGACTTGTATTCAAGGCTCCCTATGATTTCAGTAACTCATAGGCTGAATGACTGAAGGCCAAAAGAATACACTCATAAGTGGTACAGTTTCTACAGATACAGGAGTATATAAATAGATTCCTTAAGAATAAACACGACAACAGAATTCCACAAAAGCTTTTCAGCCATGCTGAGGCCAACCAAATCTAAAACCACAATATAATTCTTGGTTAGAAAAGAAAAATCACTAGCAAACAGAGGCCACTGAAAAAGCAATAAACTTCCATGCAGACACAAATTATATTTACCATCTTCAGCACTAAGAACTAATTCTTCCTTTGGTTTATTTATTTTTTCTTTATCTGTGCAGGAAAAAATAACACAGTTAGAAACTTTGTTATTCAGTATAAAATGGATGGCAATGATAATCACAGAACTAAGAATAAGAGGACCAAAACCACAGACAAACCCAGAGAGGCTTTTATTTAACATTCTACCTCAAAGGCTACATCCAAGCAGGGGCCTCATGGTGACATAGTTTCTATCAGCGTGTTGTTGCAACAATGTTAGTGCACACCTAAAACCTAGAAACTGGTTAGAAGCAAGCAGTAGCATAAGTAGAATTAGAAGAACAACTTGCCAGTATCTTTCAAAAATCCACATCTCCATACTTCAGTTCCTTACAAATGTAAGTTCAGTTTGTGTCTTTCCCATTAGACATCAGCATGAAAACACTCAGGGGCAGGGTGAAGTGAGACAGGAATAATAATTAAAAAAAAAAAAAAAAAAAAACAAACAATCAAAGGAGGCTACTGAGGGGAAGCTGGGAATTCATTTTAAGTATAATATTATCTCACTGTATTCTCTTAAAGTAAACTTGATCTATTTACTGCTAAAATACACAGGTGGACCATTACTAAACTGAGTTTTTCATGCTTTCATTGTCTACTTATTTGACCCAAGCCAGCAACTAGGAGGCAATGACAGTAGTTGCTCATTACTGTTTTGGGTAATTGTCAATCCTTTCACAGTTGAAAAGCTATCCAGGAAATAGTTAATCACTGATCAACACAGTGCACTCCTGGAAGATGCCTGCTTCACAGACCAGCCTTGTTCCAAGATTAACACCAAGAACTGAAAGTTAAACTGTATGAGAAAAGAATCTGGTTCCAAAATATAACCTCCATACAACTTATTGAGAAACAAAAAGCCACGACTTGGCAAGGCTCTATGGACGACCAGCATGAACACATTTAAGCCAAACTGGGGGTCATGGGAGACACACACGAGCTTTGTTCTCACTTGAGGTGGCTGATGGAATGTCCTCTAGACTTTTGGAAGGCTTTTTCCTATCTGCACTCCTTTTCAAAGCCATCAAAACAGGGTTTAATTCTTCTTCACCACCTGTTATGAGATAAAACACATGAACACTGCACACACAGACAGGCTATTACAAGCAAGTTAATGAAGAACCAAACACAGGTTTCCCATGAGAATCTATTTTGACAGTCAGCAGAGACAGTGAACATTCAATGAAAATACAAGAGAAATCCAAAATAAAATAAACATCTAATTTTAAGTAGCCATTTGTGCTCTTAAAACAACCTCAGTCATCAGAGCAGACAAGTCTGACAAGTGGTTGGACAGACAAGTGATTTGCCCTGTGTAGGTGTAGGTCTATCTTTACTGACTAATAACAGTGTTTGAAGCAATTATTGCACTCAGCTGGTTAAAATTAATATAGGATAAACTCAGATTGTAGCCATTTTGTAACCAACTTTTAATGAATCAGCACAAAAGAAAATTTTAGTTTTTCCCTTTGTACAAATTTGTCTGTTATAGTCTTTCCACAGTGAAAGTAATTTTGTTTCAATGCCAGAGTAACCAAAAAACCTCAACAAAATCAAAAGCAAACAAAACTAACTAATCAAAACCACAAAAAACCAAACACCAATTCCCCACACACACCCAAAAAAACCCCAATAAACAAACAGACACCAACGAGCTGTGAATGTATTTGGAACCCTGAAGTTATGTATTAGACTCCAAAAGTAGAATCAAGACAGACCTAGCTCCTTCAGAAATCTTTAAGACTTTCTTTCCTCCCTATCTCACTTTCCTCCCCCTCTATCAACCAATCACATCATTGCTGCCTGTAATCACGGGTGAAACCAAATGACATTTGATTTTTTTCTCACTTTTTCTTCACTTATCTTTAGTTTTCACTGACTTTTATTGGAAACTCACTTTCAAAAGAGGCTTGGATGTAAGTTGGCAGACCCCGGGAACTTCATATATTTCTCAGATTCTCCAGGAGAATAAAATATTCCCAGTTTCTCAGTATGAGGCTAAAAAGGTTAAATTATCTCCTGTACCTTAAGATCTTTGATGAATATCATACACTACACATTGACTAGAACTGCCATTTAACCAAATAATGTGAATCCTGGTAAATGGATCTCTTCATTTATATGGCCATTTTTCTGTGCAACAGGCAGCAATGCTAAATAAAACAGCAGAGTATTGGTATTACCCTTATATCCAGATATTCCACTAATAAGTATTTATCTTCAGAGACTAGCCAGTCAAACTAAAGAATAAACCAAATGAGCCACTGATTTTTTTTCCTCTTTTAATCCAGTATATTTGAAGGGATTACTAGGCTGAATGTTACAAATGTATTAATTTGAAGGCAATGCCACATGGGATAAGAAAAGTGTAAATCACAAAGACTGAATTGATCCATGCTGCTAAACTATCCTTACCAAAAAAGGCTTACCCAAACAAGTCTGTTAAACCCTTTCCAACCAGACAACTTAATTAGTTCTCCCCACCCCTCCCAAGCAAATATCCAAATCTCTCAATTAAGAAAGTATCACAAAGACTTTCCATTAATATATTTCAAGCTGGATACAAAAAAAAAAAAAAAAAATATTGTAGCCATGTTTTAACTTAGCACCATGAATTTTAGAAATCAGATAGCTCACGAGTTGAACTTTCGTTTCCAGAGTGGGAATCAGAGTTTTCATCTGAAAACTTGGATCCCAAATTTAAGTTGTTGCCTTCCTCTTCATTGTTATCCTCATGCTGAGACATTTGGCAGAACTGAGCTGCTTTTGGCTGGGGGTAGTTGCTCTCATCTTTAAGTGGTGTACTTGCTCTTCTGAAATTCACCAGTGCTTGAAATTCTGAATTCTGTTCAGAAGCCTCCAAGAATGTGCTTTCATTCATCCCTTTTTCATTTATCCCAAATGATTTGATTGCAGCCATACTGTTCTTGCCTTCCAAGGGATGAAGATAAACAGGAACCATTATTCTCTCTCCCATTTTGTTAATAGCTCCATCTCTTTTAAAACCAGAAGCTTCAATTTCACTTACTGCTAGATCATTAACTGAGGCTTTGACATATTTTTCTTGTGCTCCCTCTTTGAGAACTATCTTCATTTGTGTATCATAACTACTTAGGGCATTGTACGGCTGTGACCTTGTCATGAATAGAGTCTCTTTTTCTGATGGAAATGTATGATCCTCAAATTCTTCTTGCTGATATAAATCTTTGGATATTGGATATGAAACTGCAGATGCTTCATAAAGAAGTTTTTCTAAAGAGTGACTTAATTCAAATTTTGCAATATTTGAAACAGAAGTTTTTTCTATAGTTTCTTGTATTTCTTGAGGGTGATCACTGTCTTGTTGATGTGGAACATGTATACCTACACTAGTCTGTATTTTATCATGAATTTTCATATCCATATTTTCCAGCACAGAAGCTGGTGTTTCAGAGACCTCTTTTGGTGAATTCTGAAAATTAACATCAGACCCTCTATATCCAGTGCTGGACAGTGCAGATCTTTCTGTGGTCTTACCAATTCCCTGCAGCAGATCTTCATTATGCTCATAGGCTGTGCTCATGGCTTTCACCTCAGCAGTCCCCTGTACTGTGCTGTCAGCATGTTTAGGTTTAGGACAGGGTGTTTCAGAGGCCTCCTTCAGCATCCTCTCTATAAGAGAGCTCAAGCCACTGGCCTTGGATGGGGCTACAGACTTTTCTATATTCTCAGTGATTTCCTGAGGTATCTCTCCACCATGCTCATAGGTCATGCTTTTAGCTTCCACCTCCAGAGTTCTCTGTACTGTGCTTTCAGCATGTTTTGATTTAGGAGGGGGTGTTTCAGAGGCCTCCTTCAGCAGCTTCTCTAAAGCAGAACTCAAGCCACTATCTGAAGAGGGGGCAACAGACTTTTCTATTATCTCACTGATTTCCTGCAGCACCTCTTCACCATGCTCATAAATCATGCCTTTTTCTTGCACCTCAGCAGTTCTCTGCACTGTGCTGTCAGCACGTTTGGGTTTAGGAGGGGGTGTTTCAGAGGCCTCCTTTAGCAGCACCTCTAAAACAGAACTCAAACCACTGGCCTTGGATGGGGCAACAGACCTTTCTATAGTCTCACTGATTTCCTGCAGCACTTCACCATGTTCATATGTTGTCCTTCTAACTTGCTCCTCAGCAGTCCCCCATGCTGTGCTGTCACCATGTTTGGGTTTAGGAAGTGGTGTTTCAGAAGCCTCCTTCAGCAGCTTCTCTAGAGCAGAACTCAAGCCATTGTCCTTGGGTCCAGCTACAGACTTCTTTATGGTCTCATGTACCTCTTCAGGCTGACCAGTAGCTTCTTGGTGTGCTGATTCTACACTGCAGTTAGTTTGTGATACACTATTCAAGTCATCATATGTTTTCATTCCCACCCTTTTGTATTCAGAAGGTTGAGATACAAGGGTTTCTTCAAGAAGGTTCTCCAAACCAGCTTGAAGCCTCTGAGAACCCTCAAGAGTATCATCCTTTTCTGCTGCCTGATATTGTAGATACAAAGGTTCAAATTCCCTAAACAGTTTTCTGAGACTTTTTCTGTTCTCATGCTTATCTGTTGATGACACATTAACTTGTCCTGTACTCTTGCCTATTTCTTCTCCTTGATCAACAGAAAAAATATGACTGTCTTCCCCTGTTCTCTCAAAGACCTTGCATGGATTTGACTGAAAACATGTCCCTTTTAAAATATTTTCTTTTGGGTTTAAGCTACATGATATTTCAGAGGCTTCCTTTTCTAGCTTCTTTAGACATGATTTAAATATATCAAGCTCACCCTTAGGTAGAACAACTTTATCCACAGTCTCTGCAACTTCTTTATCCAAAGGAGTAGTCTTGTTTTCCTCTTTTTCTATAGGTAAATATAGTTTATCACCTACTACTGTCTCCTTTAAAGCATCTTTATCACCAGGTGACTGGAGCTGCAAGGATACATGATGATCTTTTGATGAAATAATGCTTTTTTCTCTAAGTTCTCTAACTTCTTGCTCTGGAAGACCCATCTTTTCCTGGGATTTTGAGATAACTGGTCGTCTGTCCAGCTGGAGAGGGTCCGTATTTTTTGCGTGTGTCACATTCAGACCTTTTAGGATAGGAGATCCTACAGACTTTTTGCGTACCACAGAATCTAGTTGCTGTATTTTTTCTTTCTCAGATGTTTGGGCTTGTTGTTGAATTAACCCTTGCTTGTTCACATTATCTCTACCTTTTTTATCTTCCTTTGATTTTCTTTCATAGGTAATTGATCTAGTACTGTTTGGCAAAGAATCATCTTCCCTGCCAATGCTGCTCTGGAATTTAACTCCAGTATCCCAGAAGTTTCTCAGACTCTGGAAGTGTGAAGGATCTAAAATTTGATTCGTGGACTTTTCATTCATCTTTTCTTTTAAAGACAAAACCTGGAAGCTGGGCTTCTGTTGGGAAGAAGCAGTGGCTTTCTCTTTAAGAGTTTCCTTCTCATCTTTATCTTTGCTTTTTGAGGAAGCTGAAGTAACACCAGCTCTGGGATTCAAGTTACGGGCTTTTAGGAGTTCTGTACCTTCACAAGCTTCATCAGATTGAAGTGTCCCTCCTGGCTTTCCAAATGTATGGCCTGCTCCACATTCGAAAGACTGGTGACTTTTGTTTCTTGAAGCCTGGCTCACACAACTTAGTTCAGGACTTCTTAATGTATTCTTGCTCTGATCATGCAAAGCCTTAGGTAGATACACTGCAGATTGTTTGAGTTTGTCACTTTCTCTGAGACCTGTCAGTGCACGGCCACCTGATGCATCAGCATTAATACTAACTTCTTTCCCTCCATGACTGGGGATAGTTTGATCCCTTTCCCAGAATGCTCTGATCTCCCTTATTCTTCTTTTTTCTTGTATTGCTTTCTCCGATTCACATTTCTGAGCTGGTAGCTTTTGTTCTTGATGTTCCAAGAGATTTGATTTTTTATTTTGTTGTTTGATTTCTTGACCATGTTCTTTTTCTTCAACTCTTGTACAATCAAAATCAGTCAGCAATTTATCATTTTGCTTTTCATTTGCTTCCCCAGTCTTAGGCTTCACCCTCTCCTTTATCAGCTGCACGTTTTCTAAAGTAAAGGATGTAGATGAAATAGTGCTCTGTTGTTTAATCTTTTCAAATGGTCTCTCTTCTGTATCTTCTGTTTTTTCATGCATGCCAGGCCCACTGTGTTCTGTAGGAAGAACTGCTGTTCTGAGTGACACATCCACCACCTCTCTGGGCTCCCTGCCTTGGGACTTCATTGATACAAGTTCCTTATCTTCAGTACTAGAACTTCTCTTAAACCACTCTAAAACTTTTGGTACAGATTCATCATCCACTTTCGTGAGTCCATCAACATGTTTTCCAGGTTTGAAAGTGGTTTTAGCATCTCTCTCCTCAACAAGATCAGGCTTACCTTGTTGAAGACTTGTAGAATTGGTACTGGACACCTCACACGCTTCTGTTTCAGCAGAAAGTTGATGTCCATCTACAATGTAAACAAACTTATCAGAGTTATGAATCAGATATATGACTAAAAATGTTTGGTCTACCTAGAAAATTCTCCGATTTTTTTAACTGCTAGTGGAGAAAAGAGTTCTCTATCCTTGTGATTTTGGAAAAAAACATGGGCAATAGAGTGAGAAAAATTCCTGCTCTGAGACATCCTACTGGAATCATTGCTTTTCAGGGTACAAGCTAAGAAGATGAATTAAACCCATTCTTAAAGGAAATGCCTTCAGTGAAGGGAGGCTGTGTGTGACACATGCATAGAGGATGACAATCCAGCATATTTGTGTTTAGTCCCATAAGCAACCCCTAAGTCACATCTAAATTACTCCCAAGGACAACTGACAGCACTACGCTAAAATACTATCCACAACAGAGGTGCCTATACTGGCTCTGATAAGATTACCAGTAGGAGATCATAAAAGTATTTTAAAAAATTGATTATTTAATTCTGCAGTGGCACATTCCTGCAGTAGCAGATTCCTACTACTGTTTCGTAGCTGTTAATTGTTAGGTTGAATGCACATTCTATCCTATCTTATTTCATTCTTCATTTCTATTAGACTCTTACCAGTAAAGTTTTTGTGTGACTCTGATTCATGGCTCAAGATCTGGTTGGATTTTTTTTCATGTGTCTCATCAACACTCTGTTCATAATTGCTGTTCGACAGGATATTACTTGAGGTCTTCTGTGGAGTTCCAAGTTTCTTGGTAGAAACTGTATTTGTCCGGAAGCTTTCACTCACCGGGAAGACTGATCGGTTACTGTCACAAGGGCTGGATGCAGATGTGTCTTCTTCTAAGCCATCTATTATTTTCATTTGTAAAGTTGATGAATAGGTTCCCAAGGGCTTTGCAGAAGAAATTTGCTTATCCCCAAGTGAATCTGATTGAACAGCATAATTTTCAGTACTCTTTTTTTGGTCAGGTTTTAAGATACCATGCTCTCCGTTTTCTTTACCATGGTGCAGCTGTGGGCTTCGCAGAGGTTTTCCTTTATCTGAGCTAGATGAAAACCTCACTTGTTTCAGTTTTTCCAGTGAATTTTGTGTGGAGTCTTCTGCTCCTTCCGTAAGAGAGTTCTTCTTACCTTCTCCTTCAAAAATAGTTGCAGTAGAAAGACCATTTTTTTTCTGGACATCTAACATCTGACTGACCCGAACTTCTGAGTCAGTGGAACTTGAGCTTGAGCTACGCTTCAGAATTCCCCTGGGTGGGGTACCAATGCCATTAATCCTCTCAGTCTGCTTGGTTGGTTTGGGAACAAGGTCTTCTCTTTGTGATACAGAATCTGCTGCTTTGTGAATTAGTTTCCTAGCTTTTGGGACAGGACGCTTAACTATTTCCTTCTGTGATTCATCAGTAAGTTCTACAGAAGGCTTCTCAGGTTTATCTGTTTCACCATTTTGTAAATTAGATTTAGGTGGGCTGTCTTCTGAGAGTGAACAAATTTCTGTAAGACATAGAAGACCTCATGAGTTTACATGACATTTGCCAGTATAAACATAAAGATATGACAGCGCAGATCTAAAATGCAGTGATTATACTGGTTTATTGAAAACAACTGCAGCAAAGTAATTTTACATAGGTGTTTCATTTACATAGGTGTGATTTCATTTTTATGTAATAGAAATTTTTAGCAAATTAAAAGCCTCCAGTTATTTCTTATTTTAGAAACATTAACTATTTAATGATACCAAAGAGAGCACACCAAGTTTTTTATCAGCATTATTCCTGCAAGGGACAAAGTTTGTAGGGAAGGGCAGCTTTTGAATACACATACACCTCTTCAGTGTCAGAACATAAACAGCAACCTACAAAAATGGAAAGTGGCTATTTCAACAGTCATATGGAACAAGGCAAAAGCAGAAATAATCTCCTGGCAGGGAGATGAAGGGTTTTCTACTCCTACTATGCAAAACTTTCCTTTTCCTGTTAGCATGCTTCACAACAGAGACAGGAGAGTAAGAGCCACATATGACTCTAAATTACAACTTGAAATGCCTGTATTGTGATATGCAATCACTCATCAGCTTGCTTGCAGAAAATACTGCTGGAAAGGGAGGATAATAAACAGGACTATGGAAACAAAGGAGAAAAGTATGAACCAAAGAGTAGAACTAGGCTGCTTCTGTCAAGCTAATTAGCAGCAATGACGGAAAGGTCAAAAAGACAGCTATGCCAAATTCAAGAAAATTTCACTGTCCTCTTGTCAGCAATTCAGCACAAGCAGCCCTCTCAGATGGTGTGCTTAGTAATGACTAGAACTATGAGTAAAAGAAAGGAAGCAAAATCAATTTACTCATGTCTACCATCATTTTCTGAGTATATCCACATGCTTTAGATGAGGTTTGAAATAACCTAGTTGACATCTTCCAATAGTTAAGACAAAAAATGCTTTGATCTCTTTCAGAAAGAAGCAGAAAGAAGCAATGAAAGTAAAAATAATTTCCATATAAACCTAAAGGAAATTCACAGTCATCTGCTAAACAAGTACATTTACCCTTCTTTGACAGCTGAGGTACAATGGCTGGTCTGTCCTCTGATTGCTCATTGTTCAAGTTATCATCTGATGCAGTGGAATTAAATGGGTTTCTCCTTTGCTAAAAAAGGAACAAACATTACTGTTTCAGTCAAATTCTTAAATCACAGAATAGACATAAGTGCAGTGATTTCCTCCATCCCAATAATCTATCAGCAGAGAGTCTGAAGGCATACCTCTTAAATTGGATACATGACAAAAAACCTAAAGAATATGAACAGGAAACTATCAAAGTGCCAGCGATAACCTCATCTTCTTTTGAACTCACCAACAACAGATAAAAGCTACCACTTAAAGACACTTAAGAATTCCAAGTTCTTGCAAATTAAATAATTTTATTTCTAATTCTGTGATGGTAGTCAGAGCAAGTCAATCACTTACAGTGGTTGAACAGATTGGAAATAATGTTAAGAGAAAACAGCCACCAATTACAGGTTTAGCAGCACTTTAGGGCTGAACCTTTAGTGGCTCTCATTACCTCCCTCCAAAACAAATTTAAAAAATACTCATTTTTTTACAAATTTTCATTTTTCCTCAAAGCTTTACTTATGTTTACCACTGAAGTAAATAATTTTCACTGTATTCAGTATCAGTCATACCCTTACTGATGAGACTGTTGCCTTAACAGGTCTTTCCTCTGGTTTATTTAACACAGGCGTTACTTCTTTGGAACTGCAAAAGAAAATTATATAACATCTTCAGCAAACAGGACATTACTTTAAGCCTTTTTGGAAAAGCAAAACAAAGATCCACTCAAACATAAACAATTGGCACCTGAGTTTTTCTATTTAGCCTGTACTCATCAGATTTAGAATAAAAGCTTCTTCCTATAGCAAAGGAGATACTCTTGCTGCTTTGTTTCCTTGCAAAAATGTACTTACTTGTTAAAGAATACAATACAATACAATTCTACTTGGCATGGCAGAAACCGTATTTTTGATACATTTTAGATGTCTGAGCAATCTTTATAAAAAATAAACATAAACATATATTTTATATTTACTATAAATGTAGCAAATATAGCTACTCTCCAAACAATATCAGTGCTGCCATCTCCATCCTTGTCCTACATTTGTACTGCTAGGACTGAAATCAAAGTGGAGGAAAGTGCCAAAATCTGATCAAAAATAGAGTTTTGCAAAGTGTCAAAATCAGAAAAAAAATAGAAAAACCCCATCACCACTATAGTAAAGATGTGGCACATCACAGATGACAACATCATCCCTCAGAGTTACATTTTATAAGCTATTCTTTCAACTGAGATGTATAAATTCTTTTGATTGATAGCATAAGTGAAGTACATTATTACTTGTGATAAGTATAGCCCAGATATGGAGAAATTAAAAGAGCTAGAAGCAACAGCTCCTGTATTACTTAGAGAAATATTTCATCTACTTGCAGAATAACACAAAGTTTTTTCCCAAATCAGAATTTTAATCTTTGAGTTTACCAAAACAACTCTGATTCAAAAAAGTATTTGGTTTCTGAAGATGGATGTTACATGTGGATTTCAATATGGTCTTCACATAACAGCCGTATTCAGTATCCTAATTTCATATGAAAAACAGTGACATTAACCAAGATACAGGATTATGATTTTGGGGTGGGGGAACAGGGTGAAGCACAAAAAGAAATTATATTTCCAGACAGGAAATATATCTCAGGCTAGGAAGGAAAGCATCTCCTATGTTTTTCCAATATAGATGTACAAAGAGATTCCAAAACTGAGTATTTCTTTGCTCAATAATCTTTCTTATGTGTGGAAAGGTTTAAGGGTGGCAAGCAGAAGAGCCACAAGGTGTCTCAGAACAGAAACAGCATCCACCTCTCATCAAGTTCCAGTTTCATCTCCTTGCATTGACAAATAGTCTCTCCAGTCTGATTATTGGCACCAGTCTGCCCTCCTGAGCGGGAGGACAACTTTCCCGTCTTCTCCAGGGTGCACAGTTAAGCTCAAAGTTTAGGGAAGAAAAAAATCCCAAAACACTCTGATAACTACCTTTGAAAGTCTATTTGCCCTTGGACCGCTAAGTGTGTCTGAGCAGTGACATCACTCACATTTTGCAGAAGGAAAAACATAATTACAGTGAAGAAAAAAATGACCATAGTGAGCATTAAAGGCGTTCAACACTGCCTTTAAGCAATATACCACCATGTATAGCAACAGAGGGTTTAAGGTATGAGCCAATCTTGTGATGGAATCTATCTCAGGGGTGAAAAATTAACTGTTCGTACATTTTTTAAAGACAGTAACTGCTGCAGCCTCTTACATGCACACACCAGATTACTAACAGATTACTATTGTTATTTCTACTATTTGCTGATCCCAAGTAAAAAAAAAAATTGTTACTCAAAGAGTGAATTTCTGGTTTCTTTTCCAAAATATCCTTTCACATTATGGTTTTTAACCTTAGTTCTAGTATAAGTGTGAAGAAAGACACACATATAAAAGAAACTACAGAAAATGGAGTTTGTCGTCTTTCTTTTATAAAGCACTTGTGGTTTTGTTTTTGACAGCACCACACCTGTACGCTCCTGCATTTTGTGTTTTCTCTGCAACATCTACTATTGAACAGGACAATCATGATTTTTGTTTTTAAGGTTTAGGTCCCAAATACTGCAACCCCTCACTCATTTTTAAGCAAGGAAAATACTGTTAAGCACCCTGAGCTGCAAGAAACTGGTAAGATGTAGACTTCAATGTAAACATTGAATGTAAACTTCAATGCAGTTTTTACAAGTGGAGAGGTAACTTTGTGTGTGAGTTCAATGAAACATAATCTCACAATCTTGAATGCACTGCTTCTTTGGATTTACCATAGAATAATTAAAGATTATTAACTTGGTATTATGGCATTACATACTGAAAACCCTGGTCTAAATAAAGCAAAGCAAAAGAACAAAAAACAAAACCAAAAAAAATAAACCCAACCAACCAAACAAAAAACCCAAACAAAACAAAACACACACACTCACACAAAGAAAAAACAAAAAACAAAACAAAAAAATACAAAAAAATACAAAAAAAACCCCAACCAACAGCCAGGATCCTATAAGTTTTACAAAAAGGGTCTGAAAATGGGTTTACCCACAACCCATATAGATAAGAAAACTGAACAAACAGTTCCCAGATATGATGCATTCACAAGGCTAATCTGAAAGTGTGTAAAGCGAAAGTGACAGATTGAAAAAGGCTTTAACAATTCTGCACTTCAGCTTGGAATAATGATGTGCCAAGAACCACAGTGAAGGCCCAAGTCCCATACAGACTGAGGCAACAAGGCAAAGGAAGAAGCAAAGCTAGAGAAAAGGGTTACAGATTTGCAGGCATTGTCAATACATGGATTTTAAAAGTCAGGGCTTTTGTGCAAGTTTTCCACTTGCTGAACTTCAGGACCCCCACTTGCCACCTGTTTAATGTTGATTAAGAATAATTTCTAGTTTAGGGAAGAAAACAACTTACAAACCTTCACTTGAAAGGCAGCCCTCCTTTTTTGAGATTCAGCCTATAGACAGATGGCATTACTGGACAGAGATAATATTTACAGTGTGACTCATTTTGGAAAGCTCATTCTGTTCAAGGTTACACCTTCAAAGACATTTCACACACCTGCCCTGTTAAGCCTCTGGTATGCAAAAAAATTATCACAATGATATACAACTCAAGAAAGAAATAATTCATAGCTTCATTATGGAATTTAGATATTTGGGGTGTGGGGATAAATGTCACCACTAATTTTAGGAATATTGTTGCTCCACCTAATATAGCAGCACCCTGATTCAACAGTAGCTGAACTGGCTCCAGGGTTGGATTTTATCCTCATTAGTTTCCAAATAGACCTACCAGAACTAAACTTCCTTTACACTCAGTAAGAATTGTTTTGCTTTAAGAACAGGATCCAGAAGAAAAGTACTCTGAGTAATTTGTTATCACATAGCTTCTGGACCCAATCCTCAGGTTAGCTGTGCAGTTTATGCAAAGCCTGCAAGTCAATGCTGGCTGGAGGCACACTCTTACAGAAAGAAGGGGAAAGAGGAAAAAAAATAACAGAAAAAAAAAAAAAACAAAACAGAAAAGCCCCATAAACCCCACATCACCCACAAAGTTATTCTTAAAACAGCACTTTAAAATGCTTTAGAAGTCCAAGTGCTTGAACCACAGGTAGCATTTGGACGCTGTAAGCCATCAGCTGCCTTTAATGCAGCTTCAAACTCTAGAATGATACTCTGTTTCATCCTCTTAGCTGTGTTAAGACTATTGCATTGTAAGAGGAAGAGCCCATTAATTCCTTATGGCTCCACTCTTAGCAGCCAAATTAAATGTTTGTAGACTTTCCCTTCCCACCCCAGATACTGGGGTCATTGCTTTCACACCACTGTGTTTCCTTCTGCCATTAGAGACAGGCCCACAGTTATGCCAGGCCACTCTTCTTCAAATTCCAGTATCAAGAGAACAGAAAGGAAGAGTCTTTTAAAAGCATATGGTGCTTCCTGCAATTTCTCACATGCAACATTGTGCAGGCTAATCTCAGTTATAGTGAATTAAGCCCATACTAAAATCATAAGCATTGAATTTCATAGTCCTGCCACATTTGCTTGCCATAGGTTTTGACATTTTAGAAAAAAATTATCTGAGGCATCTAATCAAGTTATTTATGCAAAGACAATGTAAGTAAGCATCCAATCCACATATGATAGATCACTTCCTAAGGTCCATGTCCAACTGCCTCATAAATCACTGGACTGTGTGAACTTGCTTTAGAGGGAAGATCTTGAGCTCTTGAGGAAAGTGTAAGTACACATGAACAAGGCATGGAGGCCAATTAACTTTGGTACAATTTGGAGCAAAAGGCAGGAGAGAGTCCTGGAAAATAATTATAAAGCTTTGCATGGCTGTGATCTGAAATAAGTCATCAAATCACTTTAAGTTGAAGACCATTATCAAGTTGGTCTCATTTTAAAAAAAAATATCTACATATTCTTAAACTTTGCTATGTTAAGTATTTTTTAAGAGGCTGCCCTGGCATATTATGAAATCTATTATAGTTTATCAATCACGTACAGTTTGTGGAGAGTTGTAATTATAAGAATAGCATTATAAAGCTATACTTCTTTAAAAATATCATCATCTTTTCCTGATGTGGAAGATGATACGTAAAATATTCTAAAAGATACATTAAACAGCAACATGTCTTCTGCTGTTCTTAAAGAAATAACTTCATAGCAATCCCCTGAAAGCAAAAGCCACCTGCAAAAAAAACAAAACCTATTTAAGTAACAACTAACTCTGCCAGCATATCAGTTAACTTGAGTTGGGAGGGGAAACAGAGCTCTGTCTTGTGATAAGCACCCTTTATCATCCTTTTTGGACAAGTTCATTTTTGGCAAGTCTATAACAAAGCATTTATTTCACCTTTTTCAGCACAATTTCCATGTGGTCAAAACAAACACCTCTGAGTTCACTGATAGTGATAAAATATAAGAAAGATGAGTTACACAAGCCAGAGTTGTTGAGACTCACACCAACCTTTGCTGCCATTCACCATGAATGTGTGTGCCCAGACTGCAGACCACAAAAGTGAAAGGTTAAATTGCTACTAGGTATTATATAAATGCATAGTAGGAGAAGCCTTACTGCAAAGAAAAAAACAGATGATGTACAGAGAAGGACTTAGAAGACACACAAGAAAGTGACAGGTTATAGAGATGATCAATGGCACAACCAGAAGTAAAACAGTTCCCTTAAGAAGTAACTCTGGCTCTTATCTCACTCTGTACATTATAAGCACAAACAGTGGCTATCTGGGTTACACCCTGATTCTTGTTTCCTCAGTGTGTTGAGGAATCCAGCCACTTCAATATATTTATCTTTTACCTGCTCTGACTCCTGCTATATCAGCACTTTTCTTCTCAAATGTAGGCTTTTTGGAAGTCTTTACCATAGCCAATTAATTACGTGTAGGTATGTTAAAGAGAAAATATGTCTGTTTCAGAAATCAACTCAGGATATTTCAAAGCTAAAGAAAGCTGTTTGGGATTTTTACAGACTTGAGATAAACTGATTTAATATTAAATTCTTTTTGGTTCAGAAACTACTTATCATCCAGCCTTCCTGATAACTGCAGTAATTCAGGCATACCAAAGATGACTTTAAAGATGAAATTTAAGATGACTTTCAAAGATGAATTTATGTTACACAAAGGAAGCTTCTCCATTCCAGAAAGACATTTACTTTTCTTGGTAGAATCTGACTAATTTTCTGCAGCTATCTCAAGATTCTAGTTTGTTCCATCTGAAATATGTTTGATCTTCTTAAAAAGTTGCAGAGGTCTTAAACTATGTGCCCAATAATTTGGAAAATTCAAAACAGCAATTTCTTAGTCTCCAGTTGTTCATGTGATCCGAAGTGTTCAAAACATGTGGATGTGGCACCTGGGAATATGGCTTAATGGTGGCCTTGGCAGTGCTGGGTTAATGGCTGGACTTGATGATTTTACAGGTTTTTCTAACCTCAATAATGCTGTAATCCAAGTTTAAAATTCAGGCTGAATTAATTGAATGGTTTCAGTAAACAAGTGAACGAAGAGATGCAGAGGTTCTGGTCCCCCTATTACTGACTTCAGGGGACTGATCATTCTAACTAGAAAACCCAGGTCTCACTTCAAGGAACCAAAATAAATTGTGACATGAGAACATGTGTGCATGCTGAATTGTCAACCTTTTCTGAGACAAGCTGAAGTCGATTGTTCTATATTCAAATGCAGAATAGTACATGACTATGTGCCTGTCACACGCAAAGATTTCTTGTACAATTCTCAAATGAGGGAACATTTGGTGATCTTTGAAATAAGAGATAAGCACAATATTTTGGGCGGAACCTGCAGCTCCCAAGTTTCACTAGTCCATAGATATGCATTCTAAGCATGATAAACAGACAGCTTACCTTGAACCAGTTTTCTGTTGTTCTTCTTCTTGATGTTCCACAATGCTGTGTAGATCTGGTGGCATGAAGGCTTCTTTATTAACATTGTTCACCCAGCTGATCTTTGCTTTGCTCGTTTTGTTCTGACCCACTTCAGCTAAAATATGAAGCAAGAATATTGTTGTTTCCCACATGTTCATACAGGATTTCTTGAAAAAGAAGTACAAGTATTTGCATTTGCTATTTCTAAAGCCCACTATACTTGAATTGTTTCTAGAAGCAGATCTAGTGCCTTCTAAAGAACACCATTTTAATGCTACTAAAAGTGTCAAATACTGTTGTGAATACTTCATTCTATTAGACCAGATATATCTTGTTTAAACCTTAAAGTGATCCTAAATGGAGGAGTTTTCTACAAGAACCCTGGTAAAGACTGATCCTGCAGTTCTTGCCGTTAGACAAATACTGAAAGTTCATCCTCCGTGTCCTGAGGAAGCAAAAATTATTAAACCATATGAAACTGAAAATATGTTGAAATCCAGTCAGTTATTCCCTTCCTAAGAAATAAACTGGAAGTTGGTCACAACTCTCTTAGGCAGGTGGCTAGTTCTTTATGGACAGAATTACCACAAGATGTTAAAAGGATAATATAAAAAACCCAAACAAATAAAAAGCCCCACCTCACTCAGCAAATGCAAACACATTTGCATATCTTTTTAGGGTGGGACAAAATTCTATTCTGTTATCCATTTCAGAGCAAAAACATTCCATTATTTCCTCTAATGCTTTTTCCTCTTCACCAACAGTTTAGAAGTAAAGAATTTCTTTGTGTGCAAAAATAAGCAAGATTTTTCTTCACACTTTTGGTATCTATAACTGCAAGGAAAAATATCTTGCCATCTCGTGAGTCATTTAAACCAAGCAACTGTTCATAGTTCTGAATGTACCAACATGTCCCTTTGTTTAAGTACAAGATCGGGATGAATTAACTTTCCTTTAACATGGTATGGCTTTCAGTACTTTCCTTCAAGATACAAGTTACTGTGAAATTTAGCTAGAATTTTACAGCTGATTTTCATAAACTTGAAGCACAAAACCAGCCAAAACAACAAACACATCACACTAACCACCTATGATTCTTTTTTCTGCATTCTTTTCTGTTTCAGGCTTTTTCTTTTTAACTTAAAAACTCAAACCAGTAACCTCAAACTGACTAAATTGACATTAGTTAAAGTCATCTCTAACAAATATAGAGATTGAGCAAGTGCAATATTACAGGGTTAGATGGAGGAAAACAAAGCTAACTTGTAGTTACAAAACACATAGAATGCAAGAAAGTGTAGTCCAGTCACAATATGGAAGGGAATATCTTACTTGCTTCACTAGCACACAGAAAAATTCCTTGACACAACCAAAAAAAACTAAGTAGTACAAACATCAGCACAATCTGGTAAGAATAACCTAAGTCTTGCCCTTCTAAATTAAAAGGACTTAGTAGAACCTGAAGAGGTTAAAAGGGAATGTAGGTAGATTTCACTAAGAAAAAAAAATATCAGTTTCTATATGAAGAATGATAAAACAGACCAGGACATTTTAGATTAAAAGTCAGATGCTGAGAGATTTATGATGGGGGTCTGTAAAATCCTGGTTATTAAATAATATGTGTTTGTGAATACAGATTTGCTGCTCACTCCCTCCCTCCAAGGGATAAAGTTGACGGTGACCAGGGCACCCATCGTGGCATGAGGATTCTGGGTGTGCTTAAAGTTCACCTGGACACAGGATGCCAGTTACAGCTGCCAGAGCTTCCAGCACATATATTTCAGTTAGTTATAACCACTGTCTCTAGCTTGTGATGCCTGCCATTAAGCCTCAAACCAAGCATGGAAATCTTGGAAATTCATGTTAAAGAGCAATTTCCTCAATCTCGGATTCTCTGCATGTTCCTAAATAACTCACACAGCCTCAGAAATGGAAATGAAAATGAGTGTAGGAGTGCAGAGCGCTTTTAATCCTACACATAAACAAAAGCCAGTCCCTTCTGTTAGCAGTCACCACTCTTTAATATACAGCACTGTGGGAGAGGAAAGCTTGCACTGTAAATTACATGGGAAGTTTTTTGTTTTTGCATCACTTTCCACTTGTAAAGACACCAGTACTTTTGTATTTCACAAGCAACATTGTCTGAGATTAGCAAAGTAAGAGCCAGCCTTTCCAAAATAAAAGTACAAACCAAATGCTTACCAATGGTGGCAGGCTTCCTGCGCATGGAAGCTCTGATAATATCTGCTCCATGGATCTTGTCCCTGTGCCTCTTCAACTTGGCCTCATAAAACCACTGCCCACTCATATTCTTTAGCTTAACATGGTCTTTGACTTTTTCTGGTAAATGCCTGAGGAAGAGAAAAGTGAAAAAATGAGATATAACCATACTTCACATACTTACCTATGTGAACAAAAAAAAAAAGTGTCAGATTTTTTTGGTTGCTTGCTTTTTTGTTTTGGGGACCAGGGTTGTGTTTTGTTTGTTTATTTTTTTTAATACTGTCTCCACATGCTGTTTCCATCTTCTCACCTGTTATGCTCCTTTTAATTATGAAGGATGACATTGAGCTGGAAAGGGAAGAGCCTCAAGCCTTACTTCAACCTCAGTCTACTAAAAAAACAAACAGATTTGCTATGATAAACACTCAAGCACTAGAGAAGTCTCCAGTTACTGCAGAGCCTGACTTTCTGCCTTCAAAGGCCAGTTTTCCAAGATTAAAATTAAGATAAGCTAGAAGAACAGAATGAAAAGTCTAGCAAAATTAAGAGCATGGCTATTCTGAGGCTCAGAAGATGCCTCTTCAGGGTTTTTTTTGGCACTGCTTTTATACACACACACTCCAAACATTTACTGGAAGCATGGTGCCATTTTTTATATAAATTGCACAAAAATCTTCATATGAATACAGCGAGTTAACAAAGAAAAATATCATCACATGGAAGAAACAACAAAATAAGTTTTTGCCATTTATTTTATTAATCTACCTATATCCATCATGTGAATTGCAGCCATTTTAAAAACCAGGAGACAAATTTTTAATAATTTGTTTTCAGGCTTCAGGGTTTTCCTGCTTTTATAAGGCATGCTTTAACAGAATAAGTAGTTGCTGTGGGCAATTTAAGAGATTGTTTTTTCCTTGTTAGGCATGTAACATATTAGGCATATATTTACACACCAAGAGACTAGCCTTCAGATCAGGGAAGTTACTGCACAGATTTAGAAAACATTGGAGCAAAAAATAAAAAAAAAAAAAAAAAAAAAAAAAAGAAAGGTCAAGTCATGCTTCATCTTCCTTCTCCAATTATGTCCTTTCCTTCAGCAAAAATAGCAACAGGGCCCAAGGGAGAATCAAATCAGATCCATTTACTGAGACTTGAAGGCCACAGTGCCATGGAATGGTGCTGTCTTTCACAGGCCTGATAGACTACCATGAATGGATTGGGTTGGGAGGGACCTTTAAAGATCATCTAGCCCAACCACAAGGAAGTTCACGATAGCACGACATTTCTCAGGGGTTTAGGGGACAGATCTTCTGGTACAATCAGTTAACTCTGATGACAGTGCTTTTATATTATAGGTTACAGATTTGACTGTCACGTACTGATAGTCAGCAGAGAAGATTCACAGCAGAGAAAGGACATTGGGCTAGTCCCTCACACTAAGATAGACCATTCTCATCTGTCAATCAACTTCTCTTTCATCTTGGAATAGCCACATATGAAAAGACTAATGTGAATGCATCAGCTATATTAGAATTTGAATACTTAAAACTTCATTTTGAAAGCACTGTCAGAAATCAGTCCCTCATAGGGGTGCCTCAAATCTACGGCACATAGTTTAGGCTGCCAGATGTTGCCAGATGCCCCACTGGCATTTTTAACTCCAAGATTCAGCAGTCCATAGTATTACTGAGTCATTTAAAATTTCTCCCTCCCTCTGTGCTTCTCTAAGGGCCAAAATATGTATCTTTCCTAAGCCGGTGCTCTTAGTTGAAGCAGGAATACAGCAGTAGCTTCCCTTTGTCCTCCAGCAAATATATTACTCAGTTTATAAATGCAGCCAGCAGGAAGAACGGAAATGTAGAACACACAAATTTTTACACAGGTGACTGCTTCTCCCTTTCACCTTCTCTCACAGGTGTTATTTGTCTTCCCAGAAGTGATGCCCCTGAGGGCTAGGGACTGGCTTTTCAGCTGTTTGTGCAGCCTGCAGTGCAGCAGAGATCTGACTGAAGCAAGTGCTCTGGGACAGTATGACAACATATGCCAAGGGAGGCTCTCTGGTGGGAGGGCACTGAGTCACAGCACAAGTATTCAGTGTCCTCACCCTGTTGGATTCAATCCTTTTACCTCAGACACTGTTCACCCCTCTCCCCTTGGTATTCAGCCACTGAAGCTGGGGTGTGGTTGGAAACCTTTACATGTTAACTCAGAGCAGAGGAAGCTCAGCTGGGCTGTGGAAGGGGACAGGATCCCAGGCCTCTCAGCTGTTGTAGCCTGCTTACCTGCATGCAGGATTCTCAGACCTGTGACCAGCTAACATAACCAGACAGAAAGAGAGGCATGGATTTGTCATAGCTCTAGACTCAATAAATGTCACCTGGCCAACGCAGCTTTCATTTTGTCTGGAAGTGAAAGTCAAGCACCCTGGTCCCACCTCTGCTTGCTGCCTGTGAGAGTTGGTGTACCTTAACTCCACCAGCTCAACAGGCCTTCTAGACTTTGGGAATTAATTAATTATGCTTGCTAACAAAGATCTAAATGTACTCTCAATTTACACAGCAATGCCATTACAAATGACCTGCCTGCCTGATAGGGTTTGTATGGTGAGAACTGACAGGTGCTCACAGCAGCTGACTTACAAAAGATTTTTACTATCTCACCTCGAAATAAGCTTGGCTTACTTGCCTTTTCAAGACAGGTTAGTTGTTGGGTTTTTTTGTTTGTTTTGTTTTGTGGTTTTTTTTTTTTTTTTGAGGGACTAAGACCCAAATAAGTATTAAAGTTATTTCTAGGCATTCTCCAACCACAAGTAAAGAAACAGATTTCTATTATCAGAAAGACAATTAGTTCTAGGTCTTGTCAACAGAAAAGTTTTTAATCCTCCTGTGTTCATCACTACATCATAGACTTGTAATGGCCACAGCTGTTTCTGCAACAAATGGGAATTTTTACAATGTTACCTGTCTCAAGATTTGCTAGGAGGAGATCTTCGAAGTAACATCAAACTGCTTGCACTGTGTGGGCCTGTTTGACTGCTAGGAATTAGACATAGATTGTGGTTTGCCTTGAAAGCAAGTGTGGAGAATCAGATTGCAGCCATGGTTTTCCTCAGCTACATCAGCCTCCCAGCAAACCACAACAGGACTGGAAGCCAACAACTGATTCTATGCCAGCTTCTCAGTTAACAGAGCTGCCATTAAATTTTTCTCTCGCTGATCAAAGAACTAGTGGACATCCAGATTAAGAATCAGATTGCAGGCTCAGTTGCCAAATTGCAATTAGGAGAAAATGCAGCAAGAACTCAATGTATGATGCAAGTATGTATTCTAGAGTCCCTCTGTGCTCTGTTAAAATGCCAGTTAGCTTATGCTGCAGTTTTTCAAGGGGAAACAGCCTAGTGTTATAATGAAGCTAGTACTCATTACTCCTGTAGGAATTTTAAACTCAAGAAAGAAAAGGTACTTAGTTAAAAGGAAAATTAAAAGAGGATTTTGGACTGAACAAGACCGAGTTCCCACTATTTAATATGATATTTCCACTATGCCAGGGTGAAACACGTTTTATGACAAGCTGGACAATTTGTCATCTCCCCTAGGCTGGGAAGTACATGTAGATTGCACTGAGCAGGAATACAAACCAACTGTCCACCACTCTGCAGGCAAACAGAAAATCTATGTGTGGATTAATTGGGTTGCTCCTCTCCACCTCTGGAATATTTGACAATGGGCTAGATCATATGTTATGTAAGGTAGGAAATCAGCTCTCATAAAATTAGTCCTGTCAACCTTCCTATCACCAAATCCAGAATGGTTTATCCTATGCTTTGTAAGCTACTATAACAGGTCATTGCATGAGCAAAGAGATAAGAACTCATCCCTGTTTTTGAAAAAAGAGTATCTAGCAATACATACCTGTATCTAAAATGTTTCTTCTACACCTCCTTAGTGCCTCAGTTCCCTACCCTGCACATGCCTTATTCATAGTCTACACTACAAGTCAACACAGAATTTGCAAGATGTGACTACTGACACCTTAATACCTTATTTGATTGCCTTATACTTCAATTGACAGCTTAAGCTGAGCTTTTCAGACAGGAGAATCTGTGTGGTACCAGCATATTCTGGGACTCCTGATGATGAATGAAGGAGGACTTGGATCAAGGTCTGTGTTTGCCTCAAAGACAGATTAATTATTGTCCCACACACCCTAATCCGTACATATGGATAAAGCACCCTAGAGACCAATAAAGTCTTTACAAATCCTTATATTACCACACCTTATCTACAAATTAACTTCCAAAACCTCCCTTCTGCACATGGAATACCAAATAGGTGGAGCAGTTGAAAGGAAAGAGAATTTTGATGAATTTTATTTCAATTGTACTTGCTACAAACATAACAACAAATAGCAAACCAACAAAAAGACAAAGGATTTAGGTTCTGGGTGACTTTCTGAACACAGACAAGACAAATTTTTGTAGCACCACTCATGCAAGAACAGGAGTAAAATTATATTAGACCAGGCATTACAAGAGCCAGACCTGTTGATTTTTCTTTTTTATCCTTTGAGAGTAGTAAACAACTACAAAAAGTTTACAGGACAAAGCAGTATTTGTTTAAGCATTCCACCTTGTATGAGCATGCCACTTTAGTCTGCAAATATCTATATAAGATATAGGAAGACATTCTGTTCTGACATTTGTTAGAGAACTACACCCAAAATATTTGTAGTGGGCAGTCCCAAATTGCAAGTAAGCTATTTTTTGCATGGTAGCTGCACATACTTTTACAAAACCCTAAAAAACAAACAAACAAAAAACCCCATAAGTTACTATTTAATTGTTTTAAACAATAGAGTAATACAATTTCAAACTGTTTGAGGGCTATACTCGAAAGAACAAAGTAGTCCTCTGAGGTTATGCAACCTCTCTCCATCCCTGTCACCACAGCTCCTCATAAGCAGCATCTCTAACTCTTGCCTTTGGGGTCTCTCTAGACATCAGCATTTCTGATAGTTAGAAGTAGCTGGATACATGGAAAAGCAAGCCAATTCTGTTTGTAGTAATGCATGTTCTTCCATTTTATGCTTATTCAGAAGTCTGTATGCGTTAAGTCTACTAACAATACCCTGATGAATAAATCTCAGGTATTATCTTGCTTTTGGGTCCTTGGAGAACTGACTAGGATGTAGTCAATGCAAGCCTTGATGACTAGACCAACCTGACATTCTCTCTCAAGTCAGATGGGAGACACACTCATGCAAGCCTGGGGAATCAGAATGAATGAGTGAGTTCCATGCTCAGAGGTGCAACAAGTCAATTGATTTTGGAGAGAAAGAAGAGAAAACATGAAGCTCTGCTGCCCACTGAAATATGGTCTCCATCAGAATCTAGAACCAAATGTTGACCCCAGTGTTTATGCTGAACAAGTGGCTGTGAAACACACTGACCACATTAACCCTGCTGTACATTTCTCTCTGAGCAGATGGCCACCCATGGGGTATCAGACTGGCACATATTCCTCCCATTTCATTTAAATTGTATGTATATTCTGCACTACAGATAGAGTCCTTCATGTCTGCCTTTCTACTACATCACCTGCACTTAGCCCAGACTTACTCTCCTATTAGTAGTTTCACTGACAAATTTGAAGTGAACTTCCTTTTGCAAGCAATGAATTACAGAGATCATGAAATTAGATACTCCCTAGGCAGACATAATGAATATGTGAATTTGTTGAAGCATTTCTTAGTATATAGAAGCTTAACACTATTCCATTCAGGAAATCAGTATTAAGACTCTTTGAGTCTTGCTCCAGGAGGCAGGAGTCTTCAAGGTCTGCCGGTATTAGCAGCTTCTGTTATCTTCCAATTGTTTCATTATCAGGACAGCCTTACACTGTTTAGTTTCTCTGCTTATTTTAAAGGATTTGCATTGAGGCTCCCCAATGGCTTCCCCTCCCTCTTCTGATGCAACCCAAGTAAACCTGCCAGGGGAAAACCAAACCAAACCAAACCAACCAACCCAACCCTCACAATGAAGGCACAGCTGTCCTGTGACCATACACCTTTGGTATTAGAGCCTGCCTGGACAGCAGCACAGGACAATCTGAACAAGGGGTGTAAAGGTTACTAGAAAATATGTAACAGGCAGGTTCTGCTCACACAGTGTCCCCAGCTTTTCACAGAGTTTAAAAGTAGGCATATAAAGCATAAAATCAACCCCACCAAATGACACATACAAGCAAATATAAGTGAGCAGAGGAGTCTGTATCATAGCTTGCTTCACACTACGAGCAAGGACATCTTTCCTGCTGTGCAAAAGAAAATGTTGCATTTAGGACTTCAGGTGAACTACAAATCAAGACTAATCTAATCTGAAGACAAAGGCCTCAATTTGGTGCTTCATAATACAACACAGTGTCAGGTACAAATGTGCTAAATCTTACCAAGAAAGTTTTTGAACTGTAGGGAAAACCTTGCTTACAGAGGGAGCATACAATATACAGGTTAAAAATTGTTAATAGTATCCACTTTTTCCCTTCAATACATTCTTCTACCATGCAGAATAAGTCCCATCTCCCCTGCTTCACTAGCAGTCCCAAACAATCATCATCCTGTCAAGCAATTTATCTGCTATTAGTAGAAAAAGTAGCAACCAATACTGGGAAGAAAAGGTATCAGCTCATTTCTCAGTGTAGTCCAATGCTGTGTCTCTTACCAAGACCAGTAAGTAAGGTCTCTCCCTTAAGCCCAGTTATCACACCTGATCAAGATGAAAACAGTCCTTTTTTTCTTACTGGTGTTTCACAAGGTGGGCTGGGACCATTCTCCCCAGCTTCTTATGTCAGTTGGCTTTGTTTAAAGTATAAATAATGACACAAACTTTTGCTAGAGAATAAAATCGATTCACTTTGTGAATAGTCACTGTATTTAGAAAATCATAGGTGGTGCTAAGCAATGTCCATTACGGGGAATTCATCCAGAAGACATGAGCTTATCTTTTTCTGCCACAAGAGGTACGCCAAGAACTTCCTTGCCTCTGTTAAGCATGCTCTCAAAACAGTTTCGTGTAACAAAAATATATTTTATGACAATTTTAAGTATGTATTCTGATGTCAGTTATTTTCACATTACAGTACTGAGTCTGGTATCCCCAAAGCCAATATTAATCTCTCTGCGATACCTTAAAAACACCCCACCTCATAAAAGAGCCTTCCTTCTGATGGTCAACAATATAAGGAAAACTGCCTTGAAAAGTAACTGGAGAGGATAACCATTAGAACTAGCCAAAGTCAAAATAACATTTACAGAAGGCTTTCAACAGCTACACACTCCCAGCAGAACCAGACCCCTGAAGCTTTTTCTCTTTTTGCAAGGCCACACCAATTAATTATCAAAGGGGTTTGGCACACAGCAGTCCCCACCCAGCACACAAACAACTCCACATCAGAATTTCCCCTATCATTAACCTCCTTCAGTTTACACAAGGAGCAAACAATCCCATGCTCAGCCCACAAGAGCCCTGCTAGGAGGTTCTGCTGGGAAGGGCTGATCGCCACAGCAGGGTACCCTGTCCCAAAAGTGACCACAACAGATTTCTGCCTTAGACACGCTGGTGCCAAGGGCCAGCTACTCAAACCACAGAAGAGTCACCTAACCACACTCCACAACTTCATAAACAGATATATTTCTGCTCACGTTACTGTCTCCAGAAAGGCCTCAAACTTAAGTCAATTCTGAATTCTGCATCTGTAGAAGGGGTTAGGGTTATGTTGAAGCTACTGCCAGGACATTCAGTTATGTAACATAGCCCACTCATTTGCTCGATGCTGGAGCAGGGCATATCAGAGATTCCTGGCCAGGAATGCTGACAACAAAACCAAAATAATTCAGTTAGTAATATGCTGAAAAAAGCTTCTAGTCTTGACAAGCTGTCAACTGACTCTTGTTTTATGCCTTTGCCCCATCTACAGCAACACAGACATTGAGTGACCTGCTGCAGTTCCTAGGGTAAGGAAGAAAAGACAGGCATCTTCTCGTGCTACAAATAAAAAAGCATACAATGTATTTTGCTTTCTGTGCATCACACCCTTTTGTCATCTGAGATTTCTTCATCACCCTTTTGCCAATGAGAACATCAATATCCTCGTTCGAGAAAAAGCTCAGCAGAGGTGAAGGAGGAAGCAGGCATGCTGCTCCCAAAGCAGTGCTGTACCTAAAACTAATCATGCTGATCCAGACCAACACAAAAGGAGACACAAGATGGGGAAACACATATTACAGCCCCAACAAACTAAGAATTAAAGCACACTACCTTAAGGAGGCTGCATAGGCCAGCCTAATCAGAGCAGTTTTATTAGATTAGCAATACTAGGAACTGCTAGCAGGGAAGAGACTACCAGGTGATTTGTAAAATTCCACTACGAAGTGGCTCAAAGAGGATTTTGTCATGTTACCAATTTGTCCTTGCTCCAAGAATATGGCACAGATTATTAGAACAAACTTCAAACCTCAGAATTTCTTCTGGAAAGGAAAAAAATTCACATTGAAAGACTCCCATTATATACACATATAAATAACACATGTTGTCTGATGTTTGTATGACAACAGTTGAGCCCAGCTCTTGGAATCTTCCTGCTGTGCAAGGTTATAGAATCCAAACTAAAATACTGCATCTCCTTGGCTGGAGATATCATTTGATTAGTGGTTTAATATATAAGCATCTCCATGTGCCACAATTAAGCAGAAAAATCTATTTCATATGTAAGCTTCCAGCTTCTCAGAAGTTATATTTAGAAACCAGAAGAGATGTTTTATTGTAGCAGCAAATGTGCTGATTACAGGCTGCTACGACCTGCAGTCTCTTGCATTTTCCACCACACCCTCTCGAACTAGAATTATAAATGGCAAAAGTAAAGCTACAGGGACAAAAATACTTGCTGACAGTCCTTTCAGACCACTACTGAGAGTGGCTTTTTTGAATTTCTGTTTCAAGAAGGGCTCCTTTCCCTAGATGCTGTTTTCAAACTCTCATCTACAATTACTCACCCTGAATGCTTTCAGACTTGGCATTGATGTAACATTTCAAGACTAAAAACAGTGGTTTTCTACCTTCAGTAAATAAAATGCCTGTTCTGTTACAGCAAAGTCAGTTTACTGCTTTTTGAAGCAAAAGACAAGACTGTCTGGTAAAAATATTTACTTAGGCTGCATTAAGATGGGGGCAGGAACTTGGAACAGTGCCTGTAATAATTTTACCTTCAGCACAGCAAATGCTTTAAAGGAAAAGTCTTCTTAACAAGGAGAAGCTACTGGTCTACACTTCATTGCTCTTAAAAGAAGCAAATAGAATAACTCAACAGAATGCTGACCACATGCAGATCAAAGAACCTCAGGGCTGCACAAGCATACTCAGCAAAAGGAATGCTGCTCTTAGGGCAAGAAGCAGGCTGCCTTTTACTTTGCAGGATATAGAATATGCCTAAACCAAGCACATTTATAAAAAAAAAAAAAATCAGAGATGCATCATGGTTGGAATAATTTCAAAGCATTTAAATTCGAAATGCATTACTTCATGAGGAGTATCACAACAATAAGGAATCTTAGAGAAGATTACCAAATCAGTGAGAGAAAATCCTGCCTTCACTAAGCCTGTAAAAAATTTTGTTTCTTTTATAGCACTTGGAGTTTTCAGCACCTCAGGCTCCATTTGTCATTATTTGTCTACATATTAATTTGTGTACCTTGTAATGGATCATTTCCTTCACACTGGAAAAAGAAAACCAGTGCCTACCAAAATCCTCACTCTTGAGCAGGCAGCTATGTATATCAGCTGAAGCAACTATATGACTGCTATTTATACCTGTGTAGATAGAAAGATTTCTCAGAGTCATCTGGGAAACACTACTTTCCATGCATGCATTTCTATTCACGGCAGTTACCCTAATAGTAGCTACAGTAAAACCTCCTAGCACATAAACCACTCCAGAATAACAACATATTTCTCCATCTGTGACACCACAAAGAAATTAAGGAGCAATTTTCTGCTTTATCTATGGATTGCAAGGTCTTTTCTTGGCAGTGGGGCATAGTGCTGGTACTTCTTCTGGGCTATAGCTCCAATATAGTGCAAGTCCATAACTTCAGCATTCAGACATATTTGCTGACTGCAACCATATTTTGGTTTATTGGGGGTGCTTGCACTCCTTTTGAGCCAGGTCACTAAATTACTATGCACTAGTCCAGTCTGCAGTGGTTCTGACACTTGCAAACTGAATCTTCTTCTGAGGAAACCAAGGCAGATGCATACAGGGAGCTCTTGGCCCCTTAGGGAATTGAAAAGGTCCAAAACAATTTTGGCCAGTAATCAATCATTTGTGTGGTAAAGGTATTTCATCCAGAGACTATGCTAAATCTAGTCCAGAGTAAAAAAATCTCCAAAACACATATACTGAAGAAAATAGGGCACTCAGCAGCAATTGTTTTAATCTACTCCTGAGTACCACAGTACAGGAGCTGTGCAGGTGTTCCCAGGACAAGCATGGTGCTAGATTCCTTACCTGACTCTCTCTTCTTCAGTTCTTTTAAGCTCTGCATCCCGTTGCAGCACCTTCATTATTGCCTCTTGCTCCTCCTCTGTTAGGAAGCTTAGGTCAATCATCTTGCTCTGTGTGCAGGGCTGGTGAAGTGTCTGGGAAGATCCTGGATCCTGATGAGGACAGTTGTCTTGTATCCTGCTTTAAAGTTCTAGAAGACTTTCTCAGCAGGCACTGACAAACCTGGACCAGGTTACAGTCACTAGTTTAAAGGTTGCTTTACTGCATGTTTCCCTAGATGAGAGACTTCTGTGGAAGTGTTGCATTCCTGCTTGTCATCACAATAATGTCTTCTCAGTTTGTCCTCTCAGCTCTGCTTCCTGGAGTAACAGTTCATTGACCCAACATATCCAGTGTTTGAGAACAAACAAAACATTCCCTTAAAAAGAGACAAGGAAGAACAAGTTGCAATATCAGGGATCAAGGAAGTAGATTATGTATGCATTTTTAATTAAAAGAAACAAGTTTTTCAGTATGATTAAATGACTTTATGAAGTTCAAATGGTCACTTCAAGTCAAACTTGATTTACAGGCCTCTTAAACAAGGTGGCCATGAAAATATCTTCCTCCCCAATATGAAAACTCACACCCTAAAACATAGAAATGAGTGTCATTTTGTCACAATTGGTACACTTGTATTATACAAGCATATTTTAAATCACCCTTACACTTAGCAGAATAATTTGAAGAAAAGGGGAGATAATCACCCCCTATAAGTAAAGAGCACTTATCACAATTATTTAAAGCAAAAGGAAAAAAAGGAGGCCAAATCACTGTCCTACAGAGCATATGGAATAAACGTGAAATAATTTAGACATAATCATATTGAGTATGTGTAATTACAAGTCATGTGGTAACATGAACCTCACTGCTTTGTACAAGCCAAACTGCATATACAAGTAGTAATTTAAAATACTGTTTTGTCTCTGTTTCATAGGCCATGGTTTCAGAGGACTATCCACTTAGAGATAATTCCAACTGTCAAAGACAAAAACCTCTCCTTCAAAAAAACCCCTTAAAGGAATAGAGAGAGTGGCATGGGAGGAGTTCATTATGTCTGTGGTAGGGTATCTTAGTGCCTCAGGATTACAGAGATGTGGATGTCAAAGCCTGAGAAAAAATAAATATATAGCTCGAATTTAACGCTCAAAAGCAGGTCTAGTGCCAAATCTGGTGAGAGACAGAAGAGAAGGAGATGTTCCCACTGGACCTGTCTCTGTTCCAGGCAGCTCCACCACAGCCCTTCAGGGCTGTGGGTGTCTTCCTTTGGCCCTTGCAGACTGTCACTATTATGTGGCTGAAAGGATGCTGACCTCCTATCAATCTACTGAGCACTACAATCATGAAACGAGTCACTGCATTTGCTCCCCTGACCACAAGAGCATAACAAGGCCATTAAAACAAGATACAGACACTAGCAAGATTCAAAGGGAAACTTCATTCTGAAAATAACATAATTTCTTTTAGATTTAGTAGGGAGCTGTAGCCACATTACTGATTATCCCCTCAACAACTCCAGTGCCCAATCACCTTCTGCATGTTTTTGTTTGGCTGCCATATTTTTCTCTATGACTCTCATTGTGATTTTGTTGCATGAGGTTGATACCACAGCATCTCAAACAATCTGCTGCATGTAACTTCATTTGCGTTTAGAAAATCATGGGTTTATAATCAGGCAAAAGTGAAAAGTGCTTACTATAGTACTACCAAAAAATATAACAATCCTAAATTTGTTGAGTATCTACATCGGCTCTCCTTCAGCTTAGGAAATGGTATGGATATTGGTTTCAACTGTTATGTGGAAACTTTCTACATCATCTGACACAGCAAGTAGCATCCACACTGCTGATCCAAAGCCCTGGATGATGGCTGAATGTCAAGTGCCCAGCCAACAGGCACAGAAGCTCATGTTGCAATTACAAACCCTGGACAGCTGTGAACTGGAATAATCAAAGATTCTGCTTTGTTTCTTGCCAAAGATCAGTCAAGTCTGCAAGCCAGCTGCTGCAGGGAATAATACCTTACCATATCTTCGGTCTTTTTTTTAAAGAAGACTGAGGGAAGATGTGCTATACTGTCTTATTACACAAATTGAAAAATCCAAAGGAAATAGTTGGACAACATTTACAAAACCACGGTAGACTTCACTGATGTGTCTCAGCACTCAAATCAATAAAATGAGTGGAAATACAGCTTCAGTCCTCCCCATCTGAACAAGAGTTTGCAAGGGCACATCCAAACAGGCTGTGAGAGCTCACAGCAAGCAGCACAGATACTAAACTTCCCAGATACCATCATTCTGCAGAGCATTTTCTTCAGCTAGGGTTACACCCCCACTTTGTTTTCAATCAGAGGCAAGATACCAAGATATCACCCACCCTGGCAGGCTCTTCACCCATGATTCCACAGTTCTTCATAAACAAGAAAACGTATTTCTGTGTGTGTGGTGCATGGCCGATCTCATGAGATTGTCTGACACAAGTTACTGCAAGGCTGGCTTTCTGCTAAAGATTATCAGCACTGATTCCAAACACAGATGGTAAAACCTGCTAGCTTAGAGTATAGAACCTGTTATAAAACTTAATTTTAAAATAAAAAGTGAAGAAAAAAACCCCAATGTCTTCTCCCTGTTCAATTTACACTCTAACACCACCTCAGGGTCAATTATTTTGACGTCCTTTGATATTTTCATCCTCTTAAAAATGCCTATACATGTCAGGAGAACTGAGAGGTCTGAACAGTTTGTTTGGTGCCACTGCAAGTTCAATGGCAATGGGTTTTTTGTCAGGAAAGTTTTCAGACCTAAGTTTCAAATAAGACTGAAAGTTCCTTATCAAACTAATTAAATCATGGAAATTGATACCACATTGACTGACTTCTGAAGTAGAGTTCTGAGGTTCTCATGTGCTATACACTAACATTTGTGAGTCATGGCATATTTGGCATGATTTTTTTCTTAAACATTAAATTCAGGCACAAAAAAAATCTTCCCTTTACTGAAGACTCCCCATAATTAACAGGAATCTGGAATTATGTTTCACCCAACTCATGCGTGAAAGCTTCTATAATAATAATGGCAAATATGGCAATAAAAGAAACAGAAAGGCAACTCAAAATATAGTTTTGCTCATGCACACTCTTAAGCTGCTCTTAAGTTTCCAAGTGGCTCAGGCCAGGCACTCACCCAAAAATTGTATCTTGTAAAATTTTTCAGAACCTCTTAGGCTGCTGTACACCTCAGTTACTTGAAGTCAGAATTCACATTTTGCTAAAACAGGAACCCCAAAAGAAAGACAACTTTGTCTACAAATTCATTAACCTTACAAAGGGCTCTGCTTACCCCCACACACTGCTTTCCCCCAAATACAAAAGGGGAATATTAATTTGAATACTGTATTCCAAACACTAGGGGATATTACATTAGGAGGTACTACAATAATAGTTCAGTTTCCAAATTTTTACTCAGTGAATATCTATGGGATTGTCTTGGGGTGACTTTATGATGCTTGTATATGCCAAATCATCTGTACTGTTGGTGTTGAATATTAAGTTCTGGAGCTTTAAAACTGGTTCCAGGAGTGAAGGGGGGGAGAATAGGTGCAGAGTTTGTTATCAGAGACTGCACTTGCTCCCCCATCCTTCACACAGACTGTGTTGTCTGCAGTGGGGGAGGCAAGGAAAAGGTTGGAGTACTTTGCCATGGCTAACACTGTTTACCAACAGTCAGAAAACAAACAGCAAAACCCCACAGTCAGCTGTTCCATTCAAACCAACAAGATCTCCTTTTGCATGTAGAAACCTAATAACATCCTAAATTTACATTGCAAAACTACTTTTCAAGTGCTCCTTGTAGAGTAGACCCAAGCTGCTAAAGCTTTGATCCAGAGAATCTGTATTGCAGCCAATGCCTTCTAACAAAAGGAAGAAGGTGACAGCCAATCCTACACCTCTGGCTGCTTCACACAGCTCTTCGTGCCAACTCCTCCATCTGAACAACTTACCCTGCAGGCCTGGCTGATCAGTGACTGCTATCTGCACACATCTTCATCCCAGAAAACACTCACTTACAAGTAACCTACTGGCTCCTAAAACTAAGAGGGGTTTGGATTTAGGTGCTTGAAAGCTACACACTTTTCTAACTGTATTTCTCCACTGCTAGAACATACCAGCACTAGCAACTAGGATGAGTTGGAAGTCTGCAATAAGGCAACAGGAAGCTGAGGAAGACAGAAAAATGCAATTGTGCACTACAACAATTTGCATGTGCTGAGGAACTCATCCTCAAAAGTAACCAAGTTTGGCCTACACCCATGCTCAGGAAATAATAAACCTCTATTTTGAAGCAGGGAAACCAAGAAGAATACTAAGAGCAATAAAAGCCTTGGAGAACTGGCCCCTATGGCCCTGGGAAGTGACATTAGGCAGTAAAGGTACCTCTGACTTCAAGCCCCACAAGCTACAGCTTTGCAGCAACAACAAACAAATCAGTCTCCTGAATAAAATTCATTCTCCAGTGATATTTAAGTAGTACAGACACAGGTAGCTCATCACCAGCCTAGGCTTAAAGATAATTTTTCTGTAAATACATGAGGCAAATCCCATGAAGGCAGAACAGCTAATTAAGCTAAACACCAGTGTTGGCACAAGCACAAACAGTCATGGACATATTTGCTCAGAAGATCAGAGGATTATGGATTTCAGTTTGAGCAGTGGAGAAAGAAAAGCTATTAACTTTGAAGAGGGACTTAAGTCACAATTCACAGGAGTTTTAGAAGCTGTTGCCTGCAATGATAGGACAAGAATTTAAAACAAGCACAAGAAGGCCTTTTGTCATTTTTATTCCTGAAGGGGCAGAAAGAAAAAGTTCACCCAGTAAGATATGCATATCTGCAGCCAATCCAGCTGCTCTTACAGGAGGCGCTACCAGAATATTTTCAAAATTATAACAGCAGAGTATACACAGCATATCATATTTCCAACAGTCTTAGAGATTAATTTAGAGAAGAGTGTTTGCATACACGTATGTTTAGTCAGTGGGAGGTAGGGAATTTCTTATCTAACTAGTCATGAAGAGTGTTGGTAGAACAAGGACTTTTGCAGAAGTGAGGGATATCTATTTTAAGAGCAGTTCCAGGGTTGCCTTATTAATACAGCAATGCTTCATTTTATTGCAATAATAGGCCTCTTGTTCTTCTGTACAGTATTCCTTACAACATGGTTAACTGCTCCAAACAGCCACAAAGGGGAAAATATTAAAAGTTACACACAAGCTTTGCTCACATCTTACACTTGCTCAACAATATCAAAATAATCCTTGCTGCTTTTAACCTGTAAAATAGTAGCAGTCTCAAGATACTTTCACTGAAAGCCTTATATAATGATGTTCAACCAGCTGAAAGAGGAAGTTCAGCTGGAGTAACACAAGCACTTCAGAAGAATTCTCATTTTCTCCCAGAATATCTGATTCGTTCATCCACATGACTCTGCCTGTGGTTTAATTTTATTCTTATTTGGTAAGACATTGAGACCCTCATCACTTTGAAGACTATAAAGGCAATTCACTCTGAAGAAGAGTTAATAACAAAGAGGATAAAAGTTAACAATTTAAAATTGGAACAGAAAATAATAATTTGCTTTGGTTGTGGCCTAATCCCTCTAATCACATATGGCATCTTGCCATTTCTTTCACAGGGCTTAGATATTGTCAGCACTGCCTAAGAATGTCCATCTCTACACCTGCTATGGTGTAAAACCATTAGGTCAGAGGTATTACGAGGATGTGGTCTCTCGAGAAAGAAGAGAAAGAGTCTCACAAATTAAAGAGAAGCCTCAGAAAAACACACCTAAACATTCCTTCTCCCTGTGACCAGTGTAATGTAACTGTAGATGCCATTTATTTCACATTGCAATAAGTACAAATCTACTAAAAATATATAATTTGAAGAATCTTCAAAATTACAGAAATTCCACCAAGTTACTGATACTAACATCAGCATATTTTCAAATCTACTTTTATTTCCTTGCACATTCTACCCTTTGTACTTGGCTGGTTTAATCCCAGTAGGCACATTGCTTGAATTAGTAACAGTTCATTTGAAAGAACTTCATTCTTCTAGCTAATTCTTTTCATCAAGAATTACAAAACAAATAATATCATCTCAGCATAATGGATTTGAAATATAATAATGAAGGTGACTCAGTCCTGTAATCTCTGAAAGCAGAGCACTGTCAGTTGTGTAACAATTATTCTCATCTCCACTTAGACAGCAGAAGTGTGAGGCTCACAGGACTCAAGTTCCCATTGCCACTTTCTCATTCTTCATGTCAACATTGGCATTAAACTCAGACAGGGTCCAGTCTGAGGGACTGTTTTCATATCTTGTTTGAAAATAGATTTAAGCAAAATACTAAAACCTTTAGAGAGATCAGAAGCAAACCAACTACTTGGTGGGAAGCATCTCCTGATCCTACATGTCTGATACATTTCTGAATTTAATGGCTAGCTATTTCTGAATGTTTTCCCAGCATAAATACAAGACAGATTCGAAATCTAGCAAAGAAGTTACAGAAGAAACAGACAAAACATTGCCCCACCTCTCCCTTCCAAAAAGGATCCCAGCAACAAGCAATGCTGAAACTCATAATGTAACTAACTGATTAATTTCTTAAGAAGGTTTTGTTAAGAAGCCATGACCTTCTTCTCATTTTATGGGAAAAAAGTGCTTTTCCTCTTCTTCTGGAGACTTGCCATCTTAGACAGATTCAGCATGGAACATAACAATGACAATGGGACAACAGGACCTCCATTCCTTTCTCACAAACTTTTATTGAAGAATGGAGAACACACCTATTTCTACCACTTGTACTGTCCCATAGAGGACATTCATCTATAACCAGGAGCTCCCAAAAACCTTCCCTTTTCTTCCATTGCCCCGTTCTTTAAAAAATAAAAAAAAATTCTGGTTTTGGATTTAGCATTACCTGGATTAAGCTACTGAACACTGCACCGATACAAGGCAAATAAAAACATTTATTAAGCACTAGGAATTCCTTAAAAAAAAGTTATCAAAAAGGTCAAAGTAGAGGCCTTGATAAGTTTAGATACTGGAGACTTCAGGGGAACTATCTGACCTCTACCCTCCTTCCTTGCTCTCCAGCAAGCATTGGCTACATTTTAGCTAGGATTCTATTTTATTGTAGGAATTGTACTCTTGGAGAATGGCAGTGAGCAAAACAGTGTGACTAATTAACAAGTATTTCCTATCAGTGGCTACTGGGAAATGACACACTTCCTGAACTTTGTTAAGATATTCTTTCTTATGTGAAAATAACTGAGCTGCAGTTTACAGATACTGGGTACTTCTGACTCTTTGATAGTGCAGACAATCCAACAAAAAGGTTTATTAAGGGGCTAGCAGCACAGATGAGAAGAAATCTACGTTACAAAGAGCAGACAAGGATTTGGATTCAAATACTCAGAGTAATGCTAAACTGAGCTGATAGTAAGACAGTTTGTAGAGCAGTTCCAGTCCTAAACACCAACTGGAAGACTGAAGCATACAGTTTCTGAAGAACTCTTTTCAGTCTTATTTCAAAGTCCATGGAATGACTTCTCAGACAATTTTTATTTCATCATGGAAACCCATTAGTCAGTATCTGTTGCATCCCTGTGACTTGGACAATCTCATTCTTACTCTTCATTTGAGATGATGAGCTAGTTGAGCAAGGACAGTCACCATTACTGACAGACTGGCTTCCCCCCACTACTTTTGTAAAACTGGCAAACTGTGGATTAACGAGTTGCCCCTTCCATGTATCACTTGGATCCTCTCTAAAGCTCTGCCAACAGCCACAGGTCACCGTTAGTAGCACTCTGCCTTTGCAGGAGGGTGCACAATACAGCCTTGTGGTACATATTAAGCATAAAATTTCCTAGTCAAGACAGCAACATCTTACATCATCTTTGCTTTCCCTGACAGAGGCCACCGATCCCAACTTCCCCAGAGCACCTTTGCCTGCAGCTCAAATTTGGGATCATAAAGAACATTGCAAAAGGCACTCCATAATTCTCAGACAATTAACTGCCTTAGTAAGTACCTGTGGGAATCAAAAGAATCCATAACTCACCTGAACCACTCTAATTTGTCACTGCAACCTCCCTGCTTTTCAGCTACCAGCCTTGTACTTGTAACTACAGCTCTATCTAATTAAGTACTACTGCGGACAAAGAGCCAGGAAACAGAACAAGACCTTTGTCTGTCCTTTCTCACAGGATGATTGACTAACCACTCACCTTAGACACTCACTCATGCAAGTTTTGAAGGTTAAAATCACCTACCTAATAAATTACATAATCTCAAGGATACTAAGAAAGTTAGCGTCAATTAATCAGGTCCTTGCTACCATAACTAAAGCACACACCTACTTGAAAACAGGGCCTCACACAATTGCCAGCACAATTTCCAGGTTCTAGAGGAAAGAAGATATCCTTTAGGAGTCCTGCAGCCACAGAAACAATTAAGTTGCAAAAAGAAGCACTACATCAAAGTTCCCAGGGAAGTTAAAAATCAAAATGGTTTAAAAAGTTAGCATTCAAAATGGTTAAAAATAGGTAGCACGCAGTCTGCACATAGACCAATCAGAATCAGGTCTCTTCTTAGTTATCAAAATTAACTTAAACTCCCCAGTGAAGTTTTTGTTTCAGGATTACTGGGAGTTTGTTTACTTGTTTTGTTGTTGTCCTTTTTTTAATAGATACGTTTTTAAAAGCTCACGATAGCTCCCTGTCGAGAGGAAAATAACTTGTCCTCCCAGCCATAATGTTTTAACAGCCCCATAGCATGAAGATTTTGTCTGCTATTGGGGTCATTCTGGCTAAGTTGAAACCAGCCAGCAGCAATGTTAGCCCTCCTTAATACTGATATTAAATTGCAAGAATAACAGGAAGTCTGTCAGCCATGAAAACGTCACTCACGAGATTGTTTGCACTGCAGGGCTGGGCTGTATCATGCAAAATTGTCTTCTCCCTGACTGGTACCAGTTTCCCTGAACACTTATGGCCAGATGCAAGCAGAAAACTCTGACACTGAAAAACAAGGTGTGCTATGGCACAAGGAAGACAAAAGGTCATGGCAAGAGCTAAACCAAACTGCTACTCATGAGAAGAATGAAGCAGGGAACAGTTTTTGGAGCAGCCTTCAGTTGCATTGGATGAGGTGAGGTGTCAGTTTGGACTGCATGAGAAGGATTTGCCCTACAAATGCTGCTGAGTAGCATAGGAATACTAAAGAAGGAGCAAAAGACTTGACAGGAATTGTTTCTCATACAAAGGCAGCTAAATCAGGAGTTTACAGTTTGTGAGGCTGGGCTTTGGAGTATCAGGCCTGTCCCTGAACAGGTATTCAGTCTTGCAGGAGTGGCTCATTCTTTAAGAGCATAGCTATGCAAGGTGTTAGCTCATCTGCCCAATAGTTACAACTACATACCCAGGAAGCAGCCAATCCAGAGCCCCTGTGACCACTTAACCCAAGAAGATTCAAATGCACATCCCCTTGTTCACCACAGTATATCATAATCTCTGAAGGGTTGGCTTGCTTCTCTCTTGACCCCTCCTAGGCCTGAACTACCAAGAATTAAACCTCACAGAACCAATATTAAAGTGATGTTACAACCTTGAAGGCAGAAACAGGAAACCAGATACACCTTCTTTCAATCAGGCCACTATAAAAAAAGTAAAAAAAAAAAAATCAAGGTCTTTCCTAACTTCCCGCCTCATCCAGACAGACCTGCATTCCTGGCTTTAGAGCAGTCCAGTTCTAATAGAGCAGAGGGAACAGGAGAGCAACCTGAGGGTATCCGTTTTCAATCCAAGCCTCTTAACCTCCAGAGAAGTAATGTAATCACTATGAAGCAAGATAAAATTGATGACATTTAAACTAATAAAAGCTATCCCAGGATTATAAAACAAGTTATGTGGGCAGGACCAGAATACAAGTTTAAGGGTTTGCTACTTCTGCTTGTTTGACAGACTTCTGCCTAGGACTTACATACATACCTTTTGCTTACAGTGCTTCAAGTGCAATTACAGAGGGTTTTTGGATCTCACCCTTAATTTTTTGTAACAGATGCTCTATTTTTAAATACTATATTTAAATCACATTAGCCATTTAAATTTATTCGAGAAGAAAAGCATGGTAGTAGATCTTAACATCTCCAAGATAACGGTGTAAAAACCATTTTTAACCCAGGGGTACTTGGATACACTGATCTAGTTCTGGAGCTCCAGCCACATGGCTGAGATCATATAGTCTGACTGTAGTTCATCCAGCCTGTACAGAGCTAAATCAGTCAGTTTATCAGTCAGCCAGAATCAGACACCAGACAGGAGATTTCATACAGAAGTTACTAATATTGTTTGATATTTTTGTAGAACAAAAACATTTTTGCAGTGAATCTAGCATATTGTTGTGCTAATTACTCCACAGGTTAGAATCCCCTTTCTTCTTACCTTTTTTTTTGTTTGTTTGTTTGTTTATACTCAGACACATTTAGAGAGAGATGAAATGCAAAATTTCCCTGACTGGGACAGAAAAATAGAAAAAATACTTTTAGAAGATTTATACTGCAGAGAAAAAGGAACATACCAAGGTGTAAGGGAAAAAATGGGATCTGTATCTCTATCCATGGTTTGGTTTGGAAGAAACCTTAAAGACCATATAGATCCAACCCCCCCTGCCATAGACAGGGACACCTTCCACTAGTCCAGGTTACTCAGAGCCACAACCAGCCTGGCCTAGAACGCTTTCAGGGTTGGGGAGACCCCTGCCTCTCTGGGCAACAAATTGTTAACTTGCTCATTAATTTTTAAGTTGCTCATTAATCTGATGTATAGGCACAGGATATTGAGTGGGTCACAGGTTAAAAATAGTCAGGCATTATCTTCCAGAAAAGGAGCTAGAAAATAAAGAAGGGGAAGAGGTATTTTGCTCCTCCTCACATGTACATTATATCTCTTCCCTTCGCACCTCTTGGTGCAATAAGCAGAGTCAAACTACATATAGCAAGGAAACCTTACAACATGAAGTAAGAATCTAACATAGCCAATTGCTATACCCTGATGAATTGGAATGACTCCCTGCCACAAGGGATTGTGATTTGTGAATTGTGAATACATCTGCTGAAATCAGCTCTCACACTCCAGTTGTGCTCAAATAAGTTAAAAAACTGAAGATTGCCAATACAGCAAGTGCAACATTGCTGGTTAGACACAAACATTTTGGCATAAGTGTTTTGGAATTGGAAGATTGAACTATGGAGCCTCCTTAAATCGACTTCTGATGAACCTAAATAACCTGTCTTTAAATGCAACAGGTGATGGACTTCAAGCACCAGAAGGGTACCTACTACTTTTAGCAGCCATCCATTAGTCAGCCATCCCGGGTGAAAAGCACTTTTTGTGCAGAGAAAAAAAAATTCTTTACTATGGTTTAAAACAAGTCACTCTAAAGAGTGACTTCCAAAGGATATGAACATCACTTTTAATTAAATAAAAAGAAAATTATTTTTTTTCTTACTGAGAGACTACAAATTATATTTCTTTGCAAATAATGTTTTCTTATTAGGTTTTTGATTTAAGTCTGTTACATCCCTTTCTGTCATGAACACAGGAAACAATACATTGTGGAAAAAAAGTAATTTCTTTAACTTCACCCAACAGCTTTCCTAGTTAAGCCTCTTTTCTAGATGTAACTACCAAAGATTTTTTCCACATACAAAACTGAAGCAGTATTTTCACTTGGGAATCTGGCAAGTATCTCCTGCAGAATAACAGGCGTTTACTCCACAGAACACCTGCACATGGTCTCTATCCAGCAGAAACACTCATGGAGTGCTATCCAGTGTTCCAAAGCATTGGCTCTTAAGGGAAATGACAAATTCACTTTTCTGTCATCCATTTTTGGGGGCAAAGGAGTGTTGTTTACTCTGGCCTTTGTCAGAATTGGAAAACAAGAACAGGAAGACCTATTTCACTGTATTTTAAAACAGTCTTTCAGTGAAACTGGTAATACATTATTTTGGGACGCAAGAAACGATGGAACAAAAATTGTTTAACAAGAAGCAGGTCCAATGATAGTTTCAAGAAACTCAAAAGTGTGCCTCACAACCAAAGCAGAGAGAATGGCTGTACACATAAGGCAGAAGCAGACTAAGATGCTTATTATTTCCTTCCCTTAGACCTAGACATAAACACACTAAGGTATGGCAATTGGTAGCAGTGTCTAAGCATTTTGTAACACAGTTGTGGCACTGTAACAGCAGTGCAGGAGTTTTGCACCACTTAATTAGTGGTTTGTCTCAGTCTCTTCTGCCTTCATTCAGAGCCAGGATTAACAAATTCAAGATAGAAATGGATTTTCTCGTGTTCAGGCTGCTTGTTTACTAAATCTTATCAGAAAGTACAGAGCATTCAACAGCACTTCTAGCTACCTGCTAGAAGAGAGGAAAATGGAGGAAGATGCAGCTGCTACAAGGTCTCTTCAAGCTAAACAGTCCAATAGAGAATTAACACCTATATTATTTATCCTTTTAACCCAATAACTAAATTCCCATGACCCTTAGTGTGACACTGACTGACCAACCAGAAACTACTACCTGAAACCCATGAAGAAGAAGGAAGATGAACACCAAGAAAATGCCCCAAATCCTCCATATTGTCCCATACCTATTACTATACTATAAAAAACCTCAAATTGAAAGCCCATCACCATGTGAAAGCACACACTTCTATTTCACCACAAATCCATGATTTTAACTTTACCATTCATATTTAGATGCCATCTCCAAGGCTCAGGTCAAAAGCACTGTTCTCCAGGGGGTCAGTTCCTGACAGAACAGAAAGCTCAAAAACCCCAGGCTTCTGGGATCCAACACACAGCAACAGTATACATGAATAACACACAACTGCAAATGAGCAGAGACTTGCAGTACACTTGCCCAAATAGGGCACGGGAAAGCATATGCAAATAATACAAAGAGATGCAAAATCTTGCGAGATAAGAACAAACTTTGTAGAGGGGTCAGGAAAGATATCAGATGAAATTAAATAAGACTGCAGAACAAAAGGGAGATACGTCTGATGGAACTAGAATAATCCTGCAAAATACGTAAGAAAGAAGCCTAGAAACACTACAGTAAGCTTATTCCCTCAAATAATATGAACTACATCATCTGAGATCAACCCCTTTTCTTCCAGGGGGGAAGCAAGGTGAACAATACATTAACAACTGGAAAAGAAGGATGACAATTTATGAAAATTGCAAAAAACTCACTTTGATTGCAGCTTCTCTCGCCAAGGAGCTCTCAAACACTTTACTGTGACTCCTGCAACTGAAACAAACCATCAAGCAGCACAGTCATTGGTACTAAATATAGGGCACCAGCTCCAGGGTATTGTATATATACTCCAGGTTTATTACCCCTTATTTGTGTGCTTGTTAAGAACTGTTTGGGAAAGAGATTATAACGACAAATGGTAATTAAGAACTAATGACTAGAAAGCTGCATTGTTGCTGTATACAACTTTATATTAAAGCACTTTGATTCATTAGTCTTTTAAACAATCCATCACCGAGAGCTGCAATCCATGTGTAAACACACCAATGTTTTGGTGCAACATTTTGATCAGTTCTTTCAGCTAGTAAAATCAAGTTTATTCTCACAACACCCTGTTAAGCATACGCTGTGAATGAGTGCGGGGGGGATGCATCACGACAATATGTTCTAAGTCCCTTCCCTTTACACTTTCTCAAAAAAGTTCAAAAATTCTCGACACTTGACAATTCTGTCTCCAGATTTAAGTGACTTTCATCCTAGCAATCTCCTAAGCGGATTCTTCTGCTCATACAGGAAAGACAAAACTGGCTGCATTAAACTTTAGGGCCAGGTCCAATCCTGCAAGTCATTGCAGAGACAGCGTGGATGATGCGACTAATTCGTTTGAGATTACAAGTGTTTACTATTTATACAAAGTTCATTAACATCTCTCAGCTGAGATCTAAAGACCTTATTTTAAACAAGAGAGTCCTCCCATTCCAGCAGACTCCAGGAGCTCCGTGCAGGGCAGTTCTGACAGTTTCCCAGCCCTCACCCCGGACGGAGGCAGCAGCAGCGGGGATGTCCCGGCGCTCGGCTCCCCGGGCACGGAAGCTCCCGAAAGCGGTTCTGAGGAAAGGCGCTGACAAGCGCCACTTCCCTGCGGCCTGAGCAACCGGGGCCGCGCCGGCGAGACACCTGTGAGCGCGGAGCCCTCCTCAGGTGAGCGGGCCCTGCCAGCCGACCGCGGCCAAACCCTGCGGAGCGAAGGCTGCCAGCCAGGGCTGCTCAGCGGGCTCTCTCCCACGCTGTCCCAGCACTGCGGGCGCGGGTGGCTTCTACGCCCCTTTTTGACTCCGAGTCACTCCATTAACAAGACCCCCTCCTTCCGCCCCCAGAGCCCTTTCTAGGCCAGCCTCACCTCTCCTTCCTTTCGTCCCCTCCGTGGCTCCCCCCTTCTTTCCCTCCGGCCACAGGCACCGCCGGCTCCCCGATCCCGGCGGACAGCCAGCCGCTGTCCGGCGCCTACTGCCCCGCTTGTCTGAGGGCAGGGAGGGAGGCGGCGGCGCGGGGCGAGGCGAGGCCCGGCACGGCCCGTCCCGTCCCGCCGCCCCGGGCCAATGCCGGCGCCCGTCCTGCGAGCGGGGCGGCTCCCCACGCCCGGCCCGGCCTCCCGCTCGTGTCACCTGCGGCACCCCCGGGTGTTCCCGGCGGGGCCATGCCCCGGTGGGGCCGCGGGAGCTTCGGGCCTGCCGGCCGAGGGCACTGCTCTGGGGCAGCTGCTCCACAGCGGACCGTGGCTGCTTCGCACGAAGCCCGCGCGGGAAGTGTCGGCTTCACTTGACGAGCTGCCTTGAGGGACAATGATCAGTATTTCACTTTACCCGGTGGTAGGAAACCCGAGAAGCGTGAACATACGCCCCTGTTTGAGTAAAGATATGGGCCGCGATATCAGAGGTTTCAGTCATCTATTTGTTCAGGAAGCCGGTGGAAGTGCTTTTCTGTTTAATTAGTGGCACGAAATACCCAGGCCGCCCTTTCTTGGGGCGTTTGGCAGGACCTTCCCCTCAGCAGCCAGGCACCACGGCCATTTCCGAAACCGGAGTGCGTCTGCGAGCAGGGTGAAAGCCCCGAGCCCGGCACGGGGAGAGCAGCTGTGCTGGCATTTCCCCCTTACGCACCTTCTTCTCAGAGTGCTTGATCTAAGTGATTTACTTATGGTTTGGTGCTGCTGGAGGATTTCAGCTTCTGGCGTGCCCGGGAGCGGGGCCGCTGTGCCCTGGGGGCAGCCCTGCTGTCCCCTGTCCACGTCTGCCCATGTCTGCAGCAGCTCTGCTTTAAATTACACCCCGACTGTGCTCCCAGCCCGAGTCCATTCACTCCCCAAATCCTATGCCAGCAGCCCTGGCTTCCTGCTAACAATAAATTCTTATGTTTTCACTTCCTTTTCAAACTTGGATATGGTGAAACAATTTTAAGAGAAATTTTAGTGTTCATAGCATTGGTATAAAATTTTGGTCAATTACATGTCTTTTCAATCTCATGTATTTAATATGCGGCTCTTCCTTTTTGATGACAAAATAAGGATCTAGAGTATGCTTTTCATGCACTATGCAGTAAAAATCGGGCTTGATAAGGCTTACATTCAGTTCACAAGGATCAGAATTAATTGGAGACCTTAGAAAAGATTGAAAGTCGCTTGCTCCCCTGAATAATTTTCATTCAATCACCTCTCATCTACATATCCTGTTTATTCATGCCAATGCATCATACTAAGTTTTATCTATTCAAACCAACACTAAAGTGCTCTTCAGTGCAGATCAAGAAACATCACTTAATTAGAAGTGATGCGAAGCCCTTTTGACACTCTTCGTAGATGGAGCATATTTTTCTCGTGTGTAAAATACCTCTTTCCCCCGCTCTCACAGCAGTGCCGAAGAAATAGGAAGTTATGAATAAAACGCGCTATATCAGCTGGCAGCTGTGAGTGCGCTTGACACCTGCTGGACGGATTTGGAACTGATGGGTCTGGAGTACTCGCCGCCCAAAATAATTCCCCCTCTAATCAAGGACTTTGGACCCAAGCTTAGGAAAAAGCATATCCTCGCTGCTAAATGGCCGAGGTCTTCACCACTGCGAGAAGTGACTGCTGAGAAACTGTGTATGTGGTGTGTGCTGTGCCTGTTAAATTGCATAGGTGAGCTCTCCTGCTCAAATTTAATTCAGCGATGGGTTCCTGAAATGGATTCAGATGAAATCTGTGGAATTATGTGTGTAAGGACTGTCTCAGCTCAGACCAGTTGCCAGTTGATATCTTCATAAAGAAGCTGAAAATATCTGAATGACCTTCAGAACATGGAATATCTGAAGGACCCTTCGATTCTTTTCTCAGTAACCGCAGACAGAAAATCTGAACCCAGTATTTAGCCTGTCCCCACAGCTACTCTGCAGCGGTGCAGTAGATTTGAAGAATCTACACATTTCATGTCAGCAAAGAACAGCTGTTTTTCAAGTTAATTGAGCCTGAACACTCTCAAGGTGGCAGCAAGAGAATAAAAATGAGCCATAGAAGGGTATACTCTACCCACCCTCCTCTTTGTGTTCCCCAGACGTGGTCACAGAGTTGTTAAGTTCTCAGCACAATCAAAAGATATAAGCATGGTTTTGATTGCAGTCCAACAGAGAGAATTATTGCATCTTCAGGAGAAAGACTCAAACCAACCAAGTCTGCCAGGTATCTTTTATATGGTAGTATTGCTATCAGATTCAGAAAGTGGATCATCTTTCTTCCTTCACCCCCTCATTCAGCATGTCAATCTCTCTAGTGAGATTTCCCAAAGTAAAAAGAAAGTAATCCCATCTTCTTCCGATAATGAACAAGTTGGCGAGTGTCTTGGTGTGGTTACAAAATGGCAGGTATTAGTTGAAGAGACAGTAATTTCCAGTGAAACAAATTTAGCTGATAATGCTTTCCTTCCTCCAGTTTCTTCCTGTCACTCAACTGCCTTTGATACTGAGCTGCTCTCTGGTGAACTAACACAAATCACTAACTCTGATGTTGTTCATTTAATGGCTATAGCTATATTTCCCAGGTGGCTTTGACCACATCATCCCTTGCTTTTTATCCTTCAGTTGGTTCCTGGGCATCAAGGTAACTTTTTTGTTTCTTTTAAAATCTTCCTCGCTGGTAGGTTATGCTGTAAAAAGTTATCCACATGCACAAAGGAAGGCAGAGAAATAATGGTGAGTGGAGAAGCATGAGAAACACCCTGTCTGGCTGCCCCGAAGTCCACCACAGGAGCTCTCAGCCCATCAATTGTCCATCTCTTCACACATGAAGGAGTGCAGAGTCTTTAAAAAGCAAACCTTCAAAAATATTTTAGAATTATTTAGAATTTATCTTAAAACATTACAAGAAAATGTATACCAGAAGCGCAAACTGTGAAAGGAAACAGTGTGGATAATTTATATTACTCTATACAGTACTCTCTGTGGTAAGAAAAAGACTGGCTTGATGTTAATGACCATGAAAGGAATGGCTTCAAAGATGAAATGTGCATGACTAGGGCCTGTTCATTTTCCTTCTCTTGCTTGCAGACAAAATAAATTTAAGTCCTGCTTCCAGTGACCAGGGCATCTTTAAATTTACTCCCTTTTGCAGCATGGCTGGAGATCTCTGTCTGTAGTACTAAAAGCCTTTTGTCCTTACTTTAATGAATATATCTTAATTACAGAGACTGCTCTACTATGTCAAATAGGACTTGTCAAAGGAAAACACAGATTCTCACAGGGATGGCCAAAAAAATATTAACAAAGTAAGTAAATGTGAATGTTCATCATGGAGAAAAGGCAGCTGTGGGGAGACCTTATTGCAGCCTTCCAGGTCCTGAGAGGGGGCTTATAAAAAAGAGGGAGAGTGACTTATTTTACACAGGCAGATAGTTATGGGACAAGGGTGAATGTTTAAAGCTAAAAGAGGAGAGCCCAGAGAGGTTGTGGATGTCCCATCCCTAAAAGTTTTCAAGGCCAGGATGGATGGGGCCCTGAGCAAACTGAACTAGTGATGACATCTCTGCCCATGGCAGAGTGTTAAAACTAGATGATTTTTAAGGTCCCTTCCAACAAGAATTCATATGATTCTGTGTTGCCCAAGAATGTGGACAGCAGAATTTCAGTGATTGATAATTTATTTCTGTGGTTGACTATGGCTCCCAGGATTATGTGGCTCAGGCACTGATATCCTATGAAGGAAGGAAATGACCAGAGCCTATCCAAAATCTATTGCAGTCCACTGGCCCGGAGGAGAGAAGCAGAAGTAGTTCAGGATCAGACTCCAACCTTCCTTTCCACCTTCTTGAGCCCTGTCCCCAACGCTAGGCATGGCCTTTTGCACTGGTATGGGCCACAGAGTATGGCTGTTGTTGCCACAGTTCAGCAGCCGGCCAAGGCTCCATGGCCGTGCCCTGGACTGAGGGAGCCGGTTCCTGAGAAAGCAGCTGCTGGGTGGCCCAGCTCACGTTCGGCGTGGGACTGTCTCGGCGCGGAGCTGGGACACGCTCTCTTTCCTGATGAGAGCTCCAACGTCAGGCTTCCAGCCTGGCACCGCACTTGGGCGAACCTCAGGCCTTTTCCCCCGTACTTCTCGTTTCCCGGGGCAGAGGGCGCCGGCGGCCCCCGTGGCGCCCGGCCCCGTCGCGATGGCGACCGGCGCGCGGCAGGGCCCGGCCGTGCTCCCCGGGGCCCGCGGGAGGGCCGGGGCAGACAGCGCGCGGTGTGGGCCGGGGGCCGGGGGCTGGGGGCTGGGACCCTGAGGGGGGACGCGGCAGGGCCGGGAGGTGCCTCAAGGGGAGGGGTGGCGGGCGGCCGAGGCACAGGGCGACAGCGCCGGCGGGACTTGGTGCCTGCCTGCGGGCAGCGAGGCGCTGGCATCGGTGAGGGGTGGCCCAGCTTTGTCCACCGAGGTGTCTGGTGGTCAAGGGGGCTGGGGGGAATAGGGTAAGGGAGGTGGGGGAAGTGTTAGCCAGGGACGGGTTGAGGGCAGAGGGAATTGTTAGCCTGCTTTGGAGATTGGGAGGGGGTCGGGGGTGTGACTGCGCGGTGTTGTAGCGTGACTGAGGAAATCGATTTCGCGTATTCTGCACCTGGGACGGGGCAGCCCCGCTACGTGTACCGACAGGATGGGGAGCGAGAGGATGGACAGCAGCCAGTGGGAAGGGACCTGGGGGTCTTGGTCCATGGCAAGCTGGACATGAGCCAGCAGTGCCCAGGCAGCCAGGAGGGCCGAGTGTGTTCTGGGGTGCATCAGGCATCGCCAGACGGGCAAGGGAGGGGATTGTCCTGCTCTGCTCTGAGCTGGGGTGGCCTCGCCTTGGATATTCTGTGCAGTTTTGGGTGCCGCAAGGAAGACATCAAGCTGTTGGAGAGTGTTCAAAGGAGGGCCACAAGGATGGTGAAGGGTCCTGAGGGCAAGCCGTATGAGAAGTGGCTGAAGGCACTTGGTCTGTTCAGCCAGGAGGAGACTGAGGGGAGACCTCACCCCAGTCTGCACTTCCTTGTGAGGGGAAGCACAGGGGCTGGTTCCAATCTCCTCTCTGGTAACCAGCGAGAGAACCCAAGGGGATGGCCTGAACTGAGTTCAAGGCGTATTTGGACAATGCTTTCAGACACGTGGTGTGATTCTTGGAGTGTCCTTTATAGGGCCAGAGGTTGGACTTAATGATCCTGTCGGGTCCCTTCCAACTCAGTGCATTCTGTAACTCCATAAATGACGGGGACTGAGGGGATGGAGGCTTCTGGTAGTGCATCTGCTCAATATATGGGGGTAATTATGTGAGTGCAAATGCTAGTGCGGATGGCATTAATAATAATGATTTGGCTTATGAGAGTGGCGAGCTGCCGTACAGGTGGGCTCTGTAAAGAGTGTCTAGGAGGTAATTGTAGTTGGGTTGCAGTGTCAGAAAACTGCCTACTCCTTCTAAAGATGCAATGGCAGTGTAGTCATTGCTTGAGACAGTGCTGGTACTGATAAAGGGGACCCCCTTTATCAAGGGGGTCAGTCAAAAGCCTCACAATTTTATTTGTTTGGGAGAAGAAATAGATCTTTCCTTCTGTAAATGTTCTCCTATGGGTTTAAAATATACAGTCAATTCTCAGTCCTCTTAAACATGTTCCTCTCTCTCTCATATGTGTGTATTATCTAAAGTTTGCAAAATCCTTTATTGTAGTATGTGTTTTTTCACCTTGTACAGCTTGGAGGCTTTCTAGTTCCTCTCTGCTTGGGAAGAATTCCATAAATATATAACTGGAGCTCATCTGAGTCTGTAGTTAAAAAAAAAAAAAAAGGCCCTAGGCCTTTGCAAAATACTTCTGCTCAAAATTTTCTGTTTTGTATCCAGTTTTAGGCAGGGAATTTGATTATCTGTTCAGTGAAAGGGACAGAAACCATTTAAAGAAAACTTTAGGGAATACTCTAGTGATCTTCATTTTCTGAGGAAAATCAGTAAAATACATGCTCAAGTGGAAATGGAATCGTCCAGTTAATTGTGCACTGAAGAAGTGTGATGGATTCTATTTGATGCTTAACAAGTGTATCCTGCACTTGTGCATTTGGTTTGGAAATTTCATTAGGGTCTAGGAGGAGCAAAGTATCTCACTTCCTGCCTCAGTGAGATTTCTTAGTTCACTTGTTTGTTTGGGTTTCTTTTCAATCTCAGGTCTTACAAAAGCCATGTCTTTAGGATTTTTGAAAGTTTCGTGAAAAAATATTGTACTGAATCAGAAACTGCAAAGGTTGTATGTGAAATAGGGTAGAAAGTTATTTTGTATATAGGAAGCTGACATTGCCTTGCTTCAGGGTGTGGTGAGAAGGCACAGGACAGTGTATGGATTATAGTGCATCTGTCAATAGTTGGTTTCACTTCATTCCCTTGATTTTACACACTTGCTTATGGGGCTTTTTACTGGATATTTTCCCCTGTTTACTTGTGTTCATTTTAACAGGAAAAAAAAGTATCCTGCTGTAATTAGTCACAGAACAAGTTTCTATCAATTTCAGCTATTATTGTAAAATTCAGAATTTAAATTCAGAGAAGCAGTTTAATACCAAAACAAATTATACACAATGTTTCTACTTATTCAGTAATGAAACATTCTACATTATATAAGCTGTTTTGGTTTGGACATTTGTTTATGTGACTGCTAAAAGGGAGGAATCTTCTTAAGTGCCCTTTCTTGTGACTTTTTTGTTTTGTACAATATATGCTACCTGTTCCATTGCAGAACTTTTCATTGCTGGTTGAATTCTGAGGATGGTAGTTGTGGCAGCATGCCCAGGGAATACTGCTGATATGCATATGCTTTCAGAAAATGCTTTTGTTCCAGCTGTGACAATGAAAACTGGTATAAGAGTTGTGGTGAAAGGGAGATATTCATAGTGCTAGGAGAACAGAAGGAGAGGGAAAGAGAGGTATGTGAACAGGTGAATTTGATAAAACAAGCCTGATAAAGAAACAAAGGACTGGAAAAGGAACAACTGCAGGTTTGATTTGCAAGAATGTAAAAGACAACCTGCAGTAAGGGATGCAATAAGTAACTGGTGATAGAGACCACTGTATCTACTCAGGTATACATTGCATATATATATATATATATATATATATACACACACACACATATATATCTATATCTATATCTATATCTATATCTATATCTATATCTATATCTATATCTATACACACATAATATATATGGACATGGGCCTAAGTGCTACCCCTGGGCTGGATTATTGCTGTCAAAAACCCAACTTCTTTATTTCAGAACTATTACAAACTTGTCACTAGTGACAAATGCCAGTGAGCACACAGTGTTTTGTAAATCATTCATCTCTACCCTTTTTTCCTTCACTTCTAGGACAAGTATAAAAAAAAAAAAAATGGAAGAGAGTAAGAAAAAGAAGAAACCAGAAGAGCAAGTTCAAGAGCCTGAAACAGATTTACCAGAAGCCTTACTAGAATATCAGTAGGTTTAATATATTTTAACTTTTCACTCATATAGAATATATTAATGAAGGAAGCAGATAACAAAGACAACTTATACAATTTAGAGCCTGAGCTGATTGTTTTGAGGTTTTGAGGCTATTTCAGAAAGGTACACTTTTTAAACTGTACCTGTAAGAAAGCAATTCAATGGGTCAGAAATTTTATGCCATTAGGCTATAACTTATGGGAAAAAAATTATTAAAACCAGGAAACCCTGACATTTTTTTCTGTTAGTAACAAGCTTTTGATCAGCATATGCTGAAGTTGCACGATCACATTGGACTGTATTTTTTAGGATTCCTTGGTGTTCGCGGAGGTTTGTTGTCACTAGCCAGAACCTCAAGACCTACAGTTTGCTGTCTTCCTTGGTGCAGCTGAGAGCAGAGCACAGTGTTTTATTTTGAAAGTAAGAGATGGATAAATTAAAGGTCTCTTAAAATCAAGCAGAGAAAAATAAGAGCCAAGGGGGAAATACCTGAAACAGTTACATACCAGTCCAACTTATTTGATTTCTAGTCTCTTGAGTAACTGATTAAAAGGAGAAAAATTAAGGTTCATGACTTTTATCTAAGAGACAGAACTTGGAAGGGAAACACCTCAGGAACACCCAATGTCCAACAATTATCAGCATTTAGGGAGCAAGGAGTAGTGCCTTGGTGTGGAAATGAAAAGTGGAGTAAGCAAACTGAAAAGTTTGCTGCTGCTCCTATAGTTGTGCTGACATCTGTATGAGTTCACAGGGTTTATGTGGGATTTTCTGTTTCATTTTATAGAGCACAGAGTACAATTTTCCATAGTGAGATAGCCTAGATTTAGCTGAATCATATCACAAGCAAATACCATCTGAAAAGTCCAAAACTAATTCGCCTATTTTGTGAAGGAATAAGGAAACTGTATAACAGGGCTAAGAAAAAAAAAAAAAAAACAGTACCACTTTGTGATAAAATTATTGTTATGCATATGCAAATATCCAAGCAAATGATTAATTTGTCTGGAGAGATTTCCACTGGTATAGGTGCTTCATTAAAAGGGAATATGTAGTTTCTGCAGCAACAGTAGAGTAAAAAGGGAAGAAAAGTACTCTTCTTGCTATTTTTATCTTTTTCCCTCTCTCTCCTCTGTTCCTCTTGCTCTCCCTTTATTTCTCTTCACCTCTGTAATCTGTAACTTCTCTGTACCACTTGACTGATCAAATGTGACTAATCATGCAGGTGAATAGCTGTCACATTCCACTTTAAGATTTATCAAGTGTGTAGTATTTCTTTAACTTCCATTCTTGTTTTTTATTTCCATACACTGAAGAATGGTCACTGTTCCTAGGGAGTTTGTTATTTTGCATTTTCATTAAAATTCTCAGTTTCAGTATTTCTGAGGAGCAACAATCTTATGATGTACTTTTGCTGTGGCCATGACCACCATATCTCTGGTCTAGTCTCTCTCTAACTAATATCCTTCTACTTAATAGAAAACATGAAGACTACCTTGGAGCACACTGACACCAGAGAGTGCAAATTTAGTAATCTGTAATTAGCATGATTCAGTGATTTAAACTTAGCAAATTAACCAGGAAAAAGATAATCTTCTTTTAAAATAGCTTTGGGCAATAAGGAAGGGAAAAAAACCCAAAACCACAAAAAAGCATCCAAAACCCCCAAACTAAAAACTGAAAGAACTGTTAAAATAACAAAAGACTTTGCAATAATTGTAATACTCACCTCTGTTGTGCCATATGATGAATGAATGCTGGGAACAGAGGTACATATTACAGAGATTTTTTCAAATAGACACCATTTGCAGCCTAGTGTTTCTCATTCTAGAAGAGAGAACGCCAGAAAGAAATGTTTATTTCATAGCTGTGGCAAAGAGGATGTCAAGTAGCTATGAAAATGTGAAATCAGTGAGCTTGTTCTTTGACAAAAATATAAAAACAGAATATACTACTTAGGCTGGAGTCCCTGTTCCCTTAGTTCTTCTTCAAGGCTAACAAGTTCTTGGTGTACAGATGTAGTTTATGACACTTAAAAAGCACATTGTCAGAAGAATTGAATCCCATTGAATTCTCCAATTTGGGGTTCATTTGACCTATGTGTGAGTGAGTTCCCTAGGCTTTCTCTATAGCTAGTGATGAGTAATATGTTCTGGAGTACAAATTATCTTATCCTGAAAGTGACCTGTGTAACAGGTCAGCTAAACCTCATGCAGAATGAGCAAATCAGCTCCAGCCTCTCAGGAGGCTACACAGGAGCAGTATAACCAGGGAATCTGCTGCTCTATAGGGGTATGAAATGCTAACTAACATGCAGGCCCAGATGTATATGGGAAATATTTTTTTTTGTGTGTAGTAAGCAGGCAGTGGTATTTTCCCAAATGAGTCAAGCAATATGGTATGAAAATAAATATTTTGGTAGTATTTACATCTAATCTATCTTAAATAGCATTCCTTTCTCTAATGTTTTTGTAAGAACATCTCTTTCTTTACTCTCTCTTCATAGCATTGTAGCAAAAGAAGCAGCAATTGAACGGGTTTTGTTTCATCTAAAAGGACTGGAAGAAAAGATCAAAGAAAATCTTAAAAAAGTAAGCGACTATGCAACAAAGTTTATTTGTGGTATTCTTACGGATTCAGTTTTATTCTTTCCATTGTAATACTACATACATTAAAATTAGTTATTGCAGTGAATTTGTTACAGTCAATGAAACTAGAGTTAGTAAGTTACTTTATGTGCTGAAAGTTAAGGTGTTACCTGAATTAAATGTGACATATAGCATAAATGTCCTAAATATAGCAAGCTAAAAAGAAACTGCAGGAGTAGAGTGTTACAGAATAGGACAGAGCAGTAAGGTAGAGTGAGTTCAGTGCAGGTGCTTTCCAATGTACAAGAGATCTTTATAACCACCTACCTATTTCATGGACTCACAGAATCGTTAAGGATGGGAAAGACTTCTCAGATCATCAAGTCCAACTGTTTAACCCAGCACCACTGTGTTCATCACTAAACCAGTTCCACAAGTGCCACAACCACATGTCTTTTGAGCACTTCCAGGGATAGTGATTCCACCACTTTCCTGGGCAACATGTCTTAATGCGCCACCACGCTTTCAGGGAAGAAGTTTTCCCTAATATCCCATCTAAATCTGTCACAATTTCCTTTTCCTCTTGCCCTGTTACTTATTACCTGGGAGGAGATACCATCCTCCACCTGGCTAGAAAGTTGTTCCAGATGGTTGTAGAGAGAGATGAGATGCCACCTGAGCCTCCTTTTCTCCAGACTAAACATCCTCAGCTGCTCCACATCAGACTTGTGTTCTAGTCCTTTTATCTACTTTGTTGCCTTTCTTTGGCATCTTTCTCTGCAGCAAGCACAGGACACTGAGCCCTCTTTCAGTAGATACCTTTCCTGCAGTATGCCTTATAACCAGTCCTACAAATATTCTTCAATATTTCAGTGCATGAAGAATAAATGGTATCAATTTCATTTCTGTCAGTAGTATTAGCAGGCCTAACCAAGCACTGAGAATTGCTGACCTCCTTTGAATGGCTTCTGAAGTAATGGAATTGCACAGGTTTCTGTGATACTCTAGTTGTTGCTGCAAACTTAGTTACAATAAAAATTGAATAAAGAAGACCATCATGCTATTTACTAGCTGAGATTTCTAGCACTGACTGATGAAGACACACTTTCTCGTGGAAAAAGAGTTGTTTTGGGTAATTTTTTGTAATTACTGATTGCTCATGAGTGACACTTTATAGAACCATGCGTATGAGCTGTATATAAACAGCCAAAATATGGCATCTGATAACTGTGAGCAGTGAACATTTAAAATAGGTATTAGGGAGTTACCTATTGAAATTAATTGAAAGTGCTCAAAAATCCTTATTCTGGATCATGTTGCAGCCTGCACTTCATAGCAGTGAAACATTGAAACAATATCTCTCTGTCCTTTCTGTGCTTGCGCTTGCACTGCTTTTAAAAGCAGTTTAGCTTTCTGTGGTACTTCTTTCAGTCTTGAAGCCTGGATGGTGTTTCATTCATGGCTTGACTGTCAGTGGAAGTGGCAATTGCTCTTCTTTTTGCAGGCATCTGAAGGCTTTTATGATTGTTGTTGGATCTTACGTCTCTTGTGGTTATACTGCTGGATTGGAGGGTGGTTTGACTGCTTTGTTCAGGGACACAGAGCAACTGCATAAGGGAGACCCCCTCAGTGGGTGTACCCACTTTGTTTGAGTGTGTTACTGATGGCCAGCACCTGTGAGGGACTCACACTGATGGTTTATGGAATAATGTTCTTTATTAACATAAAGCTATGACAGATTAAGGTTTGAGGATTTTCAGTGACAGTAATTCCCTGCAAAAACATATTCAAAATAACTCACTGACAAGCTTTTATCCCCAGTGAAAGTATTCAGTGTCCACAGAGTATGGTTCGAGCCCCATAGGTGACCCTATGAGGGAGAAGACAGGTTCAGCCTCACGGCTGATCCCAGCAGTTTTGATGGACTTCCCGAACTTCTCCCCATTCCCAACTTACTTTAACACTATTTCTTTATGTTTAGGTAGTGCTTGAGTGACTCTAGTTATTCATCTTCTCCTCTCTCCCCTGGCTGACAGGTGCTGTGCTGTTTGTCAGCTACAGAGTGCAATTCAGTTCCCCTCCCTGCAAGGATTTCTATGCAGCCTGGCCATGGTGTCTCCACTCCATTCCACCCTCTGTTCCATCTCCCTTAGAGGGGCTGTGGTTGCAGATTGTAGGGAATCATCATGGAATAGGTTTTGAGCATGCCAACTGCATTCCATTCAGAGATTTGCAGCTGCATTTTACCCTAAAATTTCCATACCACCACAGCTTCTGTTAGGATGTGAATACAGCTTCCCAGTTTCCTCTAATTTTACCCCACCTATCTTTTTACAGTTATTCCCCCAATATGCTACTAGTTCATGGTCTTTCAAGGACTCTATATTTTAGACTGAGCAGTGTACTTTAAGGCAAGGGTGAAGTGCTATTGTTTTAATTTAATCATTTATTTTTACAGTGCTTTGAGCTCCATTCTTTATTTCCTACTTAATGTTTCTGAGCGGTTTAGAGTTAATCCTAGAAGTGAGGAATGCTTGAGACTTTCTACTGCCTGTTACTTACTTACTAGTTGTTTGCTCCTGTATGGTATCCTTTGGGAGCAAACATACACAATCAGTAATTTCAAACAATCTGAGTGTCACTAGAGAGGATGACGGCCAAGGGCTATGATCACAGTTGTGGAATCAGGAGGTATAACTAATTTCAGCTCTGACAAGACTCTTTGCTGTGGTTATATGCAAGTGATCTGATTGTCTCATGATTTTTCTGTATGAAAATAGTACATTCTCATGAAGAATGTTGACATGAAACGAATAGCTCCTGTGTATAAATATTGTTATTAAATTATCCACAAGCAGGTTTATTTTCAGGCAATGGAGGATTATTGGTGTGCTGTACCAAGTACAGCTGTCATTTGTCTCTCATTTCCTTCCAGTGGTCTTGAAGTTACAGAGGAAATGTCTGAGCCTTGTAAATTCTCCCTTCTGCTCTAACCTTTCAGAATATGCAGAACAGGTGTTTAGCTCAGTGTTCTTGAATTTCATCTGGCACTAGGCCAGATTTTACTTTTTTAACTTAAATTTGTCACTTTGAAAACATTTTAATATCAGCTGTGCCTTCTTTCTTAGAATGTTGTTCTGAAGGAAGAACAGAAGGTGCTTATCAGGCGCTTCGTGAGGCAAATAGAAGAAAAGGAGAAAAAAAGAGATGAGAAGAAGGTTGTAACCAGGGATGATGTGGAAGAGTCACTGAAAGCAGTTTTTCAGCTTGTGAAGGACAAAGAACAACTTCTTCAAGGTATGTTGTGAGCTGGGGAAGTGTGGTTTGCAGTTTACACACTTGGGATTGAGTACGTGTTGTTGCTGTTTTGCAGTTTAAGTAGAGATTCAACTTCTTTGTTGCATAAGAAGTATAAAACAACTCCTCTCCCAAAACTGGGCTCTCTCAATTTAGTATGAGACTGCAGAGGGCTTATAAATCAATCTATCCCTTCTATGTGATGTATGGTGTTGTGCTTCCTTTTTTTTTTTTAATCCATGAAAGTCCTAAGCACTGAAGATTAAAATAAAATTATTGATGGCAGGAAAAAAGACCAGTTTCGAGTGTTGAAAATTCTAGCTGCCACCCCTCCAGTTCTCTGTGGGAGACGTGTTGTTACAATATCTTGGCTAGAACTGTTGTCTCTCCTTGGAAGAACAAGATCAAGCTGTTTGCAGCAATAATGGTGCCCCTTGAAACTGTGTAGGGCCATCAGGTTGTAATGTACTGTAGTGTGGAAGAATGCCCCTTGCTTTTCCATTCCCTGTGAAAGCGCCTTTCCTAAAGAAGTTGACATTGTAAGAATTACCAGTTCAAGAAATCGGTAATGATCTTTGACATTCTTATTTTAATAGATCTGCGCTCCCAAATTGAAGAAACTAAGAAAAAAAATTCAGAAAAGCAGCGTGAGAGAGATTATTGGTTGGAATACAAAAATGTTGGAAGTAAAATACATGCTGAGAGGATTAGCAGTCTGGAAAAAGACACTGTGGAAGTCAAATATGAACTTGAAAGAACTGAAGGTCAGTTTACAGCTGATGTAATGCAAGTCTTACAGGGTCTTTGCATATTGCTTGCAGGAATTAAATGATAAAACTAATTTTAGGTCAAGTTCAAGTAACATGTATCAACTTTTCTAGTAATTTGCATGAACTTTTCAAAGTGCACTTAAGATGTGCTGCATAATCCTGAAAAATATAAGGATTCTCTTTTTCTTTCTCTCTCTGTAAAAATTCCTTTATTAAATAAATTGATAAAGTTTACAGAAATTATGACAATTAAAGAAACTGATAAGCTGGTCCTTTGATGTTTTTCTCGTAAAATACAGGCAACCCATTTTTAAAAAATGTTACCGAGAAGGATAGCAGTTTTTTGTAAAAGAAAAATCTATGCACATTTAAGTCACCTACACAGAGGGCTCCCTTAGCAGTCTTACTTGAAAATGTTGTCTCTGTTGCTGTTACTTCTCATCATCTACAAGCATTTCACATATTGAAAGCTCCTTTGACAGGAAAGTAGTATGAGCTCATTCTTGGACAGTCTTTTCTATGGAGCACGCTGGTTTACATGCAGGACTAGAGGGAGCTCTTTAGCCAATGGTCTGGACTTTTCCTCCTAGTTACACAGTGTGAGGCCCTGCAAAATCACCAGTACAGACATAGACAAATACTGGGAACTATTTCAGCACTGTCACAGCAGTGGAATTCATTTGAGAACTTAGATATTTTGGTGCTGAGTTCTTTACAAAAATTTCTTTTTTACTGCATTATTTTAAAAACATTTAAATATTTTGCTGTTACATAACCCATGCTTCCAACAGGAGAAAGATGTCCTGGTTTTCTTTCTTTATGTCCCTCTCAGTATGCATGACCGCAGCCAAGCAGCTGGTAGTAACAGGCAGTGACACTGCTCTAAGGGTCTCTGTATATTCTGTGCCAACCATTACCAGGCATCAGCTACTGTGAATAAGAGCCAGCCAGCCATCTTTTTGTCTCTCAAAACATATTTTGCCACGATTAAGATCTGCTCTGTGATTTCTACATTTCCAGATAGCTTAGATATCCTCGTGTGTATTCAGGAGAGCTTGGGGTTTTTTTTCATTATGCATTTTCCATGTTCTTGATTTAAAACTTTGCTATATAGTTGCTGAAAAAGAGAATGGTCTTTTATATAGAATGCCAGCAGGGACAGGCAGTCTGACCTTCTGCATGTTATAGGGTACATAATGTCAGGGTTTAACAAAAATTCATGGTCCAACAAAAATTCATGGTCCAACAGAAGTGTATTTTTTCAAAGTCATGTTATAGTGGTACATATATAAGTGGCCTACATAACATGCTGGCAAATGATGCTGCCAGTACTGGATGTTGACCAAACTATTTTGCTTAACTCCCTAAAACTGAACCTAGAAACTCCCCTAATCTGGGGAGTACAGCCTTCCATCAGAAATCTAAGAAACTTCCAGAGCAAGGCAGCAACAAATTGGGCCTGTTCACACCTTGAATGTGTAACAGGCTTAGAGAATAAGCATAGGTGAACAGGTTTCTGTCTCTGTGTGTACCACTGTAGGGATTGAAACTGGAACAGTTCATGTTGTCTGGTGTGACATATTAAGCAAAACAGCTGGAGAAGAGAAGAATAAAAGAGAGCCACACATTCTGGTGATGTGTGGGGAAAACAGTGTTGCAGTGAAAGGATTAGGGAAGATAGCCTCCTTAGAAACTGTTCAGACATACAGTTTCTCCATTTTCATTCTCCAAGTACAATTCAGGTTATTTAGCTGTCTGAAATAATGAAAGAATGAATTCATTATGGTATGGAAGTACTTCTTTTCATTCTGCCAAGTCTAGATGGTGGGGTCCAGCTTCCACAATGTTAAATGAATAATTAATGCACAACTAATACACCGTTCACATTTCACTGCCTTTGACTCCACAGTGCATCCATGAGCAGATATTAATTTCCAGCTAGATCAGAAATAAGCGGTCTGCAACACAAGTGCAGTAAAAGACTGAATTTCAACCCTTTGGAGCAAGTGTGCAGCGCCTTCCTTCAAAGAAAATTACTGTAATCTCATTCATTCCTTCAAAAGGAGGAAATATCAAGCAGAAGTGGGCTATTTAGAAGAGCAAAAAAAAAAAAAAAAAGAACCGAAAGGACGGATGAAATAATTAAATAGGAAGTGACTAGAATATGAAGCCAAACCTATTCAATTCAATGTAAGACACACTTTCTAAATAATGACCAGAAGTAATGATAGAACCAAATAATTGTGGCAATTGCCACATTCTCCATTTGGTCCTGTTGTCAAATTAGAACCTTAGACCCTTAGATAAGTCAGAAAATGTATTAGGCATGGTATAATAACTATCCATGTGGATAAGGTGATCCAATATGCCTCTATATCCAAAAACTAAATTTTCTAAGAAAATCTCTCACATGGCTCCGAGACTTCTGCTATCGATAGAGACAAAAATTAATATTAAGATGCCAGTATTTTAACAGAGAATTGCTTAGCTCACTGCTCAGTTAGCAGTGAATTGCTCATCTGTTGAAATTTTCAACAGAAACGTGTAAGCCACTTCCAGTTTCTAGTTTTATACTTAATACTGCTGTTCTTTGGGTTTAAGAGGATAATTTCTGTGGAGAAGGATATTTTAATCCTTTTCTGTGGAGAGTCTCTGCAGGTGACACTTGCTGATAAGTTCCAGTTTAGTAATGATATGCCAGTTATCTATCCATTATCAGGAAAAATTTATGTCAAATAATGATTTCTGACTTCCCTGGGTTTTTTGTTTGTTTCTTTTGAAGAAAATTATAGAGAAGCTTTGAAGGTTGTGAGAGAAGAAAATCAGAAACTGTTTGATAGGCACATGCAGTTGCTCAGTGAAGCGGCTCTTAAGGTATTCTTTTTGCTTTTTTAAAAAACTGCTAACTGCATTATAGTTGGGATACATGCACTCTGCATTATTAATTATTTTAACTCATATTAAGCCTTTGAACTTTTCCAATAAATTCAGAGTAAAATAATCTGTAAATCTTGGTATACATGGATTTGGTTATTGCTATACATGCATGTACTGTTTTTTTTTCTTTCTATCAGGAAAACAATGGGTAGATGTGAGGGCATTTTACAAACCAGGCATGGGAAACTGGGACACCATGCACTGACAAGGCTTGTTTGAGAACTGTTGCTTTTGCCATGGCCTTGATTTTGACATTTTCACAGATTTCAAAAAGCAGTAACATACAAAGAATTTGCTTGAAAATATGCATTAATTTGAAAAAAAATATATTTAGCTGTACTTGTAAAGTACAACATTTTTTAAATGCCACAATAGTGCAGTCTCAGGGAAATGCAGGTTTATTGAGTCACTAATTTTTTTGTCATCTCTGCCAACTCTGATTTGAAAGCTTGGTTCACAAATAGCTCTAGTGACAACTTCTTACTTTCACAAAATGCAAAGCATACTTCAGTACAAACCACTAGGCTCATTAGGTGTTTAAATTCCCTGACTTCAGTGCTGGAATTTCCAGTCATGTGAGAACATAATTCAGAGCACTGTGTTTATGGTGATCTACAGGGGCATCTTCCCTCCCAGTTCTTCCTTCCCACTTTACTGCCATCAATAATTAAATTATAGCCTTGTCTCATTAGCACAGACCTCTACATGCTTAGGTCACTCATTTGGGATTTTACTTGGGGTTTTAATCCCTGAAGGTTTGATTTTCTGAAAGCAATAAGATTTGAGCAGTACTGGGAACATAGAAGAATTTGTTAGGCAAAAAGGGAAGTGTCCCATTTTTATATGGGAAATCAAAAACAATTGGTAAATTGCTTGACATATAATCTGCTCTAGACAGGCTGATAGAGGAGAAACATCTGGCCTTGTGAACTAAATCCCCTTGTAATCCCTCAGGGGATGCTACAGTCTGTTGTTGGGATGTTTCTTAATTATTTCTTACTAAAGAGCAGAAGGTTCTTCTTTATATTATGCAGAACTGTCAAAGTTCTGCTCTCAGATGAGATAATCTTAAATTGTGTTTTCTCAGAATGCTGTAGGATACTTAGACAAAAACTGTCGCAGAGAGATTGAAGAGAATGAGTGGCTAAAAGAAGAGGTAAGAGGATCACTTGCCTTCAGTTTATCATGGCAGTTCATTTTTTAAATACTGTGGCCTATGGTCAGAACTGTTTCCAGTCACAGGCCTCGGGAGACTTCTGTTGGCAAAGGAAAGCAATTTTTCCAGTAATTAATCTGTAATCCTGAGCAGCAAACATTGCAATGTGGTGAATAAAGGTAAGAGGAGGACATCTGCTTTCACAAATGGAGGACCCCCTTTCCTGCCCAAACTGTTACATTAAAGACTACGACATTCCATGCAATTAAGGACTTTTATCTGTGGAGATGGGGATGCTATATAGTATAAAGGATCAACCAGGTAAGTAGCTGAAGAGGGAGGTTTGAATTGCATTACAGTTCTAGTGCTGCTGTATTGAAAGAAAATGGATATGGATGCTGGAAACATGTTCTGAGAAATGGCTTGAAACAACATTAAATGGAAGCTCATAAAGAAACCATGGGGGATCTATGCTGAAGTAGGAAAATCATATATAGTTGCAATTAATTGCTTGGTAGCTTTTATACTGTCCTTTAATGACAATTTAGAGCTATATATTAGATAGCTGTAATTGTCTTGACAAGCAAAAAATTTTGTGAGTCAGATTTAAGAAACTAATTTTTTCCATGGTGAAAGTTTGATTTTATTTATTCCAGTCAATATAAGTTCTTTGTTTCAATCAAATCTAAGCATGAGATTGGTGGGTGAAATGCCTTTCCTCACTTTTACGGCCTCACAGTTGAGAACTGAGCAAAACTTTTTTGGGAAATTAATAAGTGTACTTCTTACTTTTCCATGCCACATCAACAAACCTGGCAGATGTTTCTTCATTTTAGTTACTAATTTAAGGTACTTGCCAGTATGCAGGGACACAGCTTTCTTTCTTCCCCTAAATGAGCTCTGAGCATGCATCTTCAGCTTTCCAGGGACATTGTCCAAACCACAGCTTCTGAAGCAATGAGGGTAGGGAAAAGAAATGGGAGAGAATTAATGTTTTATTCTGTATAAACAAACAGGAGCTCAAATCTATACATCCCATCACTGAATGAGTATGAATTCTCTTCCCTTCTCCCTGTCTCACTGAACACTTACTGTACATTACCAGTGCCAACAAGAGAGCACTTTGGAGTACTCTTATGTCCTGACAGGCCCTCACCTCAGAGCTGAGGGAATTGGATTTCTTTCCTCTCAACTAGAAGTTTCTTATGTTCCGAATTACTTTCCTATGTTGCTACTTTCCTATGTTATGAATAACTGCTTTGAATTTTGGGGGAAAACAAAACTATTATCACCAACTTCTCCAGTCCTCTGAATTCACCCATTCATTTTCTCTGCTTTTCTTACATGGATGAAATATTTTCTCTCAGACTAATGTTTATATGTAGCTGACAGGCTGTTTCAGTATTTCCTTTGGGGGAGATAGACTAAAAATCTTAATTTTGTCTCAGGTCTTTTTTTTTTCTTTTTAAGTTTGGCAGCTGAACTGAAAAATTACTTACAAAAATATCCCTAGATTAGTTACCTCCAAATTTAAACAGATTTGGAGACTTCAGTCACATTTTTCCATGGTTTCCATGGTGTCACACCAAGATGGTGCAAAGCTGCATCACCTCACTGTGCCAAGCCACATCCTGTTACTGGTTAATTTTCCATTTTCACCTTTTTAATCCTTGGGAGAAGTTGGAATTAGTTTTAGCTGCAAATTTGGATGATTATAGGTGATTAATTTGATTTTGATGAGAACGGATGCTTTCAGATCACTGGGTACTTCTCCTACACATGTGGATATGGCTAAGTTTTATGGGAAGGTTTCTTTCCCATAGTAGATTGCCCTCCTCAGTGAAGGGGGCAAGAACTTGCTTGCATTTCAGTAAAAGTTGGAGGAATTGTGGGAACTGAATAATCATCATCCTTTGGTCAGTATAACTCCATGATGATAAGGGGCAATTACAGTCTGAAATCAAGTAGCACCTGGGGCTTAGCCAATGTCACAGAACCATGGAACATCCTGAGCTTCCTGGAAGGGGCCCACAAGGATCATTGAGTCCAACTCCTGGTCCTGCAAAGCTCCCATACGTGCCTGAGAGCGTTGTCCAAATGCTCCTTGAGCTCTGTCAGCCTTGGGGCTGTGACCATTTTCCTGGGCAGCCTGCTCCAGTGCCCAGCCACCCTCTGGGTGAAGAAATGTTGTGATAACTTCGACTGAAAACTTCATTAATTCCAGGTAAGAAGGCTTTTTGTGTATAAGAAGGAATTAGAAAAACAACACTTGCTGAGCAAGACCCTGAATTTACCTCTGCAAAGAAGCTTTTCCTCTCTCAAAGCTCTGATGTGAAAGCATAAAAGAAAAATCCAGAGCTCCTGTCTAGCAGACATGTTTGACTACACAAGAAGGTTGTGCTGTCAGGGTTGCATAGCCCAAATGTGTGGCTGTGATTGACGGATGTGGGCTGTGACAGTAAAAGGGTTCTAATAAATGTGTGAAAGAACCAAAGAGACCTTCCCTTTGTCTAAAAATGGGTCACTATGTTCCCCCACAAAATGTGCAATCTTGCTGATACAGCTGCATTTTTTTCTAGAGTTGTGCTGGTAAAGTAGTTGCTATCAAAGCTTTCCAAAATTCTAAGAGTTGCTTCTATTATTTTTTTAATTGTCAAAAGGTTAAGATCTACCGTAAGGAAGAAAGTGATTTGAAAGCTTCTGTCCAGCTCCTGGAAGAAGAAAATACCAGTTTAGTTGCAAAACTGATTGATATCAAACTTCAGCATCTAAGAGTATCAGGGTAAAATAATGATTTTATGGACTCAAAAATGACTTTTTTTTTTTTTTTTAAAGATAATGCTCCTGTCTGCCTCTAGAGCTCTTTGGGGTCTCCCCCATCAAAGCCAAGATAATTTCCTAGTTGAGGGAAGACAGGATTTGACTGAGGATAGGTGGGGGTAATATCTGTGAAAGATGATAGCAACATGGGGACTTCCCAAGTACCAAATGTCAGGGAAGAAACTGGGTCCTTAATTAATCTACTAAGACCTAACACCACTCACTTTATATCACCGAGGCTTGGAAATAATTTCTTTGTGTTGCAATTAGATGGTCTCAGTCCCAGCTTTTCAGACTAAGTGCTGAATAATATATTTTTCCTTTACTGTTCACAAAATGTTAAAGGATGTGAAGATTAATTTGCAAATATATAGGGGGTTTGCAATCTTTAGTGAAACAAATGACCTGACACTGTGGAAGGAAGACACCTTGGGAAATGTCTGTGAAGGTGTCTGTAGTACTATCTTCTTTTTTATTGAAACAATTTAACTTTTTCCCCAGAGAAAGATTTATTTAGCTACAAAATGTCAACACTAATGCTATCAAAACCACAATGCAACAATGTGAGAGATCAATCTTCAGTTTCCAGTCCCAGCTCAGTGATTTCAGCTGTATTGCACAAAAAGTTCCAAGTCTTAAGAAGTGACCATTTTTCTCTCCTTTCTGAACTTTGGATTTCTTTGAAGTGAGAGCTGCCAGCTGTGGTCTGAATCTTGGACTGACTGGAGACTATAAAATTTGTTTTCTTTTAAGTCTCATGGACATAGTTGAACTAAAGCACTAAGAATAAAAAAGAGCAGCTTATTAGCCACTAAGCTACCTGGCTGCCTCCATTGCATTTTTGAAGCATTGCGCTATTCTGCCTGTGTTGTTAAGCAGCAGTGGATCTCAGAAAGGGTGGCCTCCCCCTCACCCCAAATCATTGCACAGGACACTTTAGAGTGAAAATTCACACCTTTATTATGGGTTTCACTCTATATTTTTTTACTCCATAGGCATTTGTTTCTTAAAAAGGGAGCTGGCTTGCATGAAGAACTTCCTAAGGATGAAATGAAAAGGGAGAACAGAGAATACACAGGTAATGTAAATGCCAGCAGCTTATAAGTATTGATAAGTTACTGAACATTTACAGACTTTTTATTGCTGAAGCTTTTTAATCAAACTACCTGTTTGACATGGTGAACACCTTATTTCCATCTTGACTGCAGCCACCACAGCCATGATAGATTGTATTTTAAATAAGGAGACAAAATCACAATCTAGCTGTAATACAGTTTTTAAATTTAAATTTGTTTTAGATTGTGGAGTATAATTACTCATCTAGAGCTACCCTGGAATGCAGTTTACAGGACTGGCCATCTTTTATGAAGATATGAATCATATCTTAATCAGTTCTTTACTGATCCATATCATAACTTCATTATAGGTTGTCCCTGAGAGGACACTCTTAAACTCTGTGTTGCCTTTTACTTTTACTGTGCATGTACTTTGCAGTCATACAGCCAATACATCAGAGTTAATTTATAACTAAACCCCTAGCAAAAGCAGGTGAAACTACATGGAGCTCAGCCTGAACTGAAAATCTTGGTAAGCAGTACTGAATTTTGGGCTGAATCTCCATCTCTTCTGGTAGGTGTGCCCAGGGGAATTATATACCTTTAGCCAAGAAGGAGCACGAGCCTGTGCTTATCTGTTTAGGACAGTCTCTGTGGATTCATAAGTATCACAAGTTTTATTTTTACATCTTTTTGCAAGTAGAAGAAAGAGGATGGAAAAAAGTAGAAGAAGAATGATTATAACATATCTCTTTAATACAAAATTAAAGCGATATATTAGAAAAATGGAAGCCATACAGTTACAGATACACGAAGTTTGTTGAAATTCTGGTGGGCCTTTTGAAACCAGCAGGCACCAGCAAACATGACAAAGACTTCTGTATTAAATGTGTGGTTACTTTGAAAACCTTTGCTAGACTTCTTTAGTTACTTCGAGGAGAAGGCTTTGTTCCAATAAGCTGGGTCACTGTCCCAGGCAAACCTATACATTGGCAGTCCATGTTCAGAATCTTCTATCATCCTGAGAATTAGTCAACTACAGACATGATCTCTTTAGGGAAGTGAGAAGTAGACTAACTGTGTTATGGGAACTTGTAGTTACATACCTATAGATACACAAACATGGGTATAGAAGAAGTTTATACATGTTTTTGCTTCCTTTCTTATTCTTTTTAAGTATTCAGGGCTCTACAGGATTAAAGTTGAACTGAAAAAAGTTCATTTTCCCCCCTGCCTCCTCCCACAGATCCATTAGTTCTAACTTCCAATCAGTTTCAGTCCCTGGGTCTTGATCAGAAATTGTGAACAAAAAAACACATAAAAAACCCCACTGTAAATGAACATTTGGCTTCAACTGCCAATTAAAAATGCTACCAAGCTGTTCTTCGCATAGCATGGGCTAAGCCATGTTAAAATTACAGGCAATCCTCATACCAAGTACTGATTCTGACTTCCATAAGGCTTAACAATTACATACACTTTTTTTCTTTAAAAAGCAAAGACAGATGGAAAGAGCCTCAGAAGTGCCTTTGCAAAGATTCAGTCTAAAAAAGATTATGAGAAGCCTCAAGACAGTAATGAAAAGCTGTGGAAAAAATTTTCCATTTCAGCCCTGGACAGCTTGGATGAAGAAGAGTTCCAGGTATGAGTTAGAGTTATCAGGTCTTTCACTGATACAAACACCTTTAGGGGTGGAGTATGAGCTACTGTTGGGACCATCCTGTTTCTGGTGGTGTTATGGCATCCAATGTCCTTTACCTGGTTGGCAATTCAGATGCTTGACTGTAGTCCTCTGCTGCTGTTTGGGAGAGTAAGGTCACTCCATGTCCTTCAGCTGCTGGGCCGAAAGAGCACAGGTTCTGCGTCTTACAGACCAGCCTCACATGGATGTTTTGGAAGCCTTCAGGCATCTCTGATATAATGAGGCACATGTTTTGGCAACTGAATGGTGTCCTAGGAATCATCTCATGGAATGTCAGGATGAAATTCCCCTAGAAAGAATTCTGAATGTCACCTAATGAGAGATTACTTTGCTTGGAAGGTGATGGACTGGTCCTTTAGAATCTGTGTTCCCAAGTAGCATTAAAGGATCAATATTCCTTCAGTAGAAAGCCAGGATGGTGTTCCTGGGTGCAAACTGGAGGGTTGAGAAAACAGTGCACACTGGCCTTTCCTGTAGCTGATTGACTCTAATCCAGCAGAAAAGCTTTCCTTTTCTTTCTCCACCTGAACTAGTTTGTGTTGGCTCTGTCAACCGAGTAGACTCAGAGGTCTGGAGAAGACCAGAGCCAGTGCAGATGTGGTAGAAGCACATGGTTGGGCTTGGACCTCTCTCTCTCTCTTTGGCAGGAGCAAGCTATTGGATTAGTTTAACTCTTCTCACAGAACCAAATTAGAGATCAGAATTTGGTTTATAGAAAAGGTGGTATTGGTGAAAACACACAGGAGAAGAGGGCAGCAGGGCTGTAGCCTCCTAAAATGAGTAGGCTTGTAAAAGAAGCCTATTATTACTGACATTATCAAACACAACCCCAGGGCAGCATCTCTGCAGTTGCTTTGAGAAAGTTACTGAATTTTGTTGTTTTTTGGGTTTTTTAAAAATAATAGTTGCTTTCCTATGAAATTGCAAAGGAAATACTCTTTCTTCTTAAGGCATACTCAAAACTGGGACCTCTAAAGAGAAAGCTGTATGTGGTTGGAAAAGCTGTGCCTACTTGTAAGGAGACAGAAGAAATGCCAAGCAGGAGCCACAGAGAAGAGGACACTGTTGGTAAATCAGATGGGCATATCACAGCTGAGATGATCAAGGCTTTATTTAAGGAAAATGTTGATGAAAACTAGACAAGCTGTGCTGTTTACACAGAAATGTAACATTCTCCATTCATTAAATATTTGCTCTCTTCTGTGTGGCATGGGGCTTTGAGGAAACTACTTTAGAGTGCCTGAATCATGATTATAAGCTTCATGAGAGGTATGTCTGTTTGAATTGAAAGGTTCCTTTCCTTACCACTGAGAGAGGTCTTGTGCACTTCTTGGGGTATTCAGTATATGTAGTAGCACATATATCTACTAAAAGGTCTGAGCTAATATTTAGTTTGTGTGGTCTCCACTCGCAGATGTAGAATTCCCTCTTGATCAGACAGTGAATGGGTCTGCCCATATGCAGGCTGCCATAAAACACAGAACTATTAAAATACTTAATGCTCTCCTAAAGCAGAATTAATTTATGCAAGTATAATTCAATTATTGCTATAAATTGAGTGTTTGAATGCTTTCTTATCTGTCTCCACAAGACCCCCTACTTAAACACATTGAAATAAACAAAAATTAATTTAAACCAATTTAAAACTAGCATAGAAATCTCTAAGGTCTTAAACATTTTGTTTAGAATTGGCCAAATATATTGTGTAAGCCCATATCCTTGGTTTGTGGCTGGTCTCTAAGTGCATTGATGCAGTGGGGGGGTTCCCTCTGGACACCCTCTCAGCACCACACAATAGTTCCTTCCCACATGTAGGCTCTGACCCATGCATTTCCTCATTAGAAGCTTCTGACAGCATTGAATAATCTGATTTAAACCCTTGACAGAATAATCAGCTGTTTAATAAAGATTTTTAAAAAACTTACATTTTAAACTACCTGTATCTCAGTGTATCTGTACTTGAGCACAAACACTTTTGGTTTTCCAAGCATGCTCAGCTGTTCCTGCCCAGCAGTTGGCTCCTTGGGCTGCAGGTGAGTCCCACTGGTCTCTGGGCTCTACTGACCAAGCTCGTTCTCCGAGGCTGGGATCATGAGCAGACAAGTAAAGGTGGCAGACTCCACCTCACACCGACTCTCACTTCTCTGCCACGTGGCAAACAGTAAAGTGAGTTTGGACATGGAGTTAACACAGTAGAGTTACTGCAAAGGCTGAGGTGATTCCTATCCCCTGGGTGTTCATGGAACAGGGACCCACACTTGGACAGCTCCTGCTGTGTCTGCAGCCCAACAGAAGCCTCCCCTCGGCTCCCCTGCTTTGCTTTGAGCGCAGCACAAGCCCCATGAAATGGCTGACTTGAAAGAGAGATTAGTTCTGCTCAGTGATTAGTTTAGCTTCTCCTTTAGATGCAGAATTAGAATGTGGCTTATGCTGAATGGCTTTTCTGTTAAAGAAAGGCGTCTCCTTCTTCCCACCACTCCCAGAGGGGATTTACATTTTCTAGTGGTGTAAATGCAGGGCCCATCTCTAGGCTTCTCTTGGCTTATACCCATAATGCAGAACACCATGTGCAGGACATATGGCAGGACAACATCAACCTGCACCTTGGAAAAAAGAACCCTTGCCCTCCTCCAGTCAGTTTAGCCTTTTTCCATAACAGCCTATGTGGGTGAAAGGGAGTTAAAAAGAAATCCCAAACATGCTAATTAGGGTACAAGCCACAGGCAGCCTGCACAAGCCAGAAGCAACAGCCTGCAGCAAAACATATTTAGTCAAGTGTCCCAAATCCCCTTGATTTCTAAAGGATTAGCATTAAGGCCACTTTGAGGCTTTCATATGGAAAGAGCTGGGTCTTCAGCCCAAGGCATCTGGATTTGATAAATTTGTTACTGGCAAAATCTCTCAGAAATGAGCAGCATGTTGTAAAATAGGGGGCTGATCAGTCACTTTCTGGCAGCACAGCCAGTGTTTCCAAGCCCCGCTTGGAATTCACTACTCCAGTTAGGACGAAACTTATGGGAGTCACCCGTGTATTCCCAGCATTATGAAATACCTTTCCTTTCCTGTGTCACTGTTGCACAAGACAAGGAATCAAGCAAGGGTCCAGGTGTCTCCACAACTATAATCCAAGCTAAGCTTCAGCTGAGCTGGAGTTATGCATTTAACTAGAACACAGCTCAAAGAAACTTACAGTTTCAACAGGAAGAAAGAATAAGTATTCCTTGGAATTCAAAACTAAAGTACAAGCATCACTCAAGTTGCATGGAAATAAAAACTATTTTAATAGAACTGAGGTCTGTGAGCTGGAAGTGAGAAACATCAACCCATGGAACGTCTAAAAAGCACAATGGGGAGAGGTGGGCTGAGAGCCTGTATCTTCTCCAGTGATGAAAGGAGCTGCTTACCTCAGCACTCTGCTGGCTTGAACCCTCTCTGAGCAACTGGATTGTACTGCTTTACAGTCTGGCTGTGCTGGTATGATCTCCCTCAGACTGAGCTGCAGGGAATGTGGGTGATTTCACTTTTGGTCTGGTTTTTGTGAGGCTTGCAACCTCCACTGCAGCAACGTTATATAAAAAGGCAATCTTTCCACAGGTTCAGACCTGCATGTTTTGGGAAATGAGGGTAAGAGACTCGTTCTGCAGCATTTATTCTTGTTTGGCTGCTTTCTGAGAGAGAAGTTATTAAACACTCTGCTTCTGTGGGCTAAAAGGAGTTTGCCAGAATAAGGTCAAGGCAGAAGGTAATGGACTGCAAAGTTACACCATAGTGACAAGGACGGAACAGAGAATCTGTTGGTGTTAGCATCTTTAGCTATTGAGGATTTGCAGCTGGATGTTCCTCCAAAAAACGCTTTTCCTTGGATTTTGAGTGAACTGTCACATAAGGATGTTTTTTGCAATCCTACATTTCAGAGCACATGTTCTACAGTCTCCCACAAACACCATACTGGTTTAGGACATGACATGGCAACAAGATGCCAACAACTGTTCGCAAATATGGACAACTGAACACTGAGCCATGCTGAAAACTGGGATTTAACATGGTGTGGATCTTGGCTCACTTAGTGATTAAAGTAAAACAAGAAGCTAAAATTGTATCAAAACTGCTTTTCTAAAAAAAAAAAAACAGTACTTGGGCAATTGCTGTAGCTGGCAGAGGGAAGTTCAGCAGCTACCGCCAAGAACAAAGCAGAGATCCATGCCATGAAAATAAGCACAAGACCCCTGTACTCCTTCTGTACTGCAGCTGCCGGCTATCCAAAGCACTATGCTTGCATCCAACACGTTCTCTGTACCCATTATCACCTCACACAGAAATTTAAGCAAGTTGGCGCTTTGTTCCAAGGCTTTTTGATCTTTGTTTCAGGAAATTTCATCATCAGAGAAGCAAGAAAAGAATTAAACATGTTTTACTCACTCCTAGACCTGTTATCTCAGGGAGGCCATCTTCCATGGTATTACTCAACCTTCAGGTACAAAAAGGTGCTGAGTAGGTGGCAGCAATGTTACACCTTCAGGGAACATGACCAGGGTTTTCTCCTCCTCACTCATTCTCCTGATCCAGCCAGGATGCAGCTGAACAATCAGCTAAGTCTCTCTGCCCTCCAGTTTGAACTTGGAAGACAGCAGCAGCTCAGTTTTTTCTTGGGCAAACTCAGTGGAAGATGTCAAGCCTGTTTCTGCTCTCTCCACTGTGGTGTGAGAGCTCCAAAGGTCAAGTCAAGAGACTGACAACAGGCTAAGGAGAAAGCTCTTGTTCAGTTTACATATGCTGCCATTAGCACTGCTCTTTTGTCTGCATTCAGCACATTTTTTCACTGCCCTTCACATTATCTTGTTAATCTTCTGCTCCCATCAACATTTACTATGTTCCCAGTGTTTTTAGCACTTAATTCTCATTTCTCTGCCACAATCTTTATCTCAATTATGTCATGGCCTTTAAGTTGCAATTCATTTATGTTGCTACAAAAATTTGTGTCTGGCTCTGGAAATGGGCACTTTTTGTCTAATGAAAGATGCAGGGTTTCACCCTGTCCATTTTCCTTGCTGAAGGGCTGTTTGGCAGCTGGGAATGTCTGTGAGTTATTCTGGCAGTTGGCTGAATGGAACCTCTTATGCCACAAAGTCACGAAAAGACAGACTTTAAACATATCCTGAGGTACCAGCTCAGCTTAGTTTGTGACTTGGAAACAAAGAAGAGAAGCAGCAAAGGAATTTAGATCTGTCTTCAGATGAAGACTCTACATTTGTGCCATTAGAAAACTCAGGAGCTGTTCAATATCTTGGTCTGGCAAAAGACTAATTGTCTCAAGAGCTAAATCCAGTTCTTTTCATTATACAATTCCCTGATTTAAAAAAAATTAAAATATTGTGGTTATTCTGAAACACTAGTTCCCTACATAAAGCTTTAAGAAGAACCACATCCCTCTAAAAAAGCACTTCATCGTCCTCTGCTTGCTAAGGGCAGGCAGCTTCCCTAGAGTTTTCTCCTGTAGATTAAACAGCCTTTCAACTCAGTTCTGAAGAGAACCAGGTTTTCACAACCCCTTATTATTGAAAAGTGCCAGTAATTAAAAAACAAAAATACATCTGTGTGCTGTGCTTTTTCAATTAAGCTAAACTGAGTGTTATTTCAGTGATACTGAAAGCAAACATTTACCGGGAACAAAGCAAATGAGAAAATACTACTCTGGAAAATTCTCAAGCCAGTTTGTCTCCCAAGAGTAAGCAAAGAGCAAGGGTTTTTAGCAAGGCCTTCAGCAAGAAAACCTAATCTGCACAGCAGCTCTTTCAAGGAACACAGAGCAATGACGAGACAGCAGTAAAGGGTAACAGGAGTTCAGCATCCCTGCAGAAGACATAGGTTTGGGTGCTTGCAATTCTTTGGTGCTTTCATGATTTGCAGCCTCAAGTCCACAGCCACACAAAAAGTCCAAGGGATCAAAGAGATCTAGGAACACAGTTCTCTCCTCAGCCAAAAGCCTCAACTTATACTCTGCAGAGAGCACCACAGACCTAAAAAGAAGGTTGGCATGTTTTAGCATAACCCAGCTCGTCAGGCTCTGGAGGAGGACAAAGGTCTAGCTTCTTCCTTCACACAATATCTGGACTGTATTTCAGAACAACCTGTACCCTGGTAGTTACTGATGTAGGTAACAGATCACAGATGTGCACCCTTTTTTCCAGCTGGCCCCCAATTCAAAAAACTTCACCTTCTTTTATACAAAAACTCAGGTGAGTTGCTCTCTGAGGACACCATGCCACACTGAAAGTCTCAGAGGCAGGAACGCAAGATTTTAGTAAATGTGTATGAAACTCCCCAGATCTGGGTGTGTCTATTACTTGCTCTATAATACGTTCAGGGGTCTTTTTATTCATGTTTTGAGAAAGAAATTTTAAATCTACTGACCTGTTACTGCTCAGTTTATGAGCCTGGCCTGCAGGACAAACCTCAGGTTGTTGTGAGGAAGAAAGCTCCACCTCTATCAACTCTTCCTGTGTCTAATTACAGAAGATGGTCTCAACAAACTGTTCATAGCTGTTCCAGCACTACCTTCTGCTGAAAGATTAGGGAAGGTAATAATAATTTTTGGGGACATATTTATGATTCTCGCTCAGTTATAAACAGTACAAGTTTATTGCCATGAATATTTCGAAAAACTGGAAGATGGTGAAATATCACTAAGTCAAGAAGGAGGAGACACCTTGTAACTGGAACACCGAGGCTGTCCATGATGTCAGCCCAGGGAAGAGGCTGCATGGACCATGTCAGGTTCAGAGACCTGAACTTCCTGCAATACAATATGCACGTATGAAATACATTTGGTATTTTATTAAGTAAACAAAGCAATTATCAGTGCACATTTTAAGCAGCAAAAAGAAAAGAAGCACCTCAGACTTTCATACCGTAACAAAAGTTCCATGGAAGCTGCATTTTATTTGAAAATCCACCCATTTTTGCTAACATACATTTTAATATTTTAAACAAAAATAGAATCTGCAGAGACAATGCAGCAAGTATGCTTAATTCATGTACAGAATTGCTTTCGTATCATTGACTATCCTTCTGAAGGCCCCACTCCACCCAGAAGTTATGATGTATTTACACAAAGCACCGATCAACAGTGCTACTTAAATTCCTCGTGAACTAAATACCCACTAGACATATGTAAGGAAGCTACTTCCCCTTTTTTACTTTTAAAAGGTACATGATCATAAACGAGCCAAATGAAAAGGCTTTCCCCCCCCACACACAACACCTCAATTTATTTTTTTTACAGAAAAGAAGGAAAGTCTTAAAGTGAAAGCAATTCCTCACATTCATCTTGGAAAGGCCTTATAATGTCAAATGTAAAAATAATGACATGCCAAGCACAAAGCAATAAAGTTCCTTCCCAATGCACTAATGCTGAATTAAAAATGTAGTGCTTCTTCTAGTCAGTTAACTGTTCCCTTGCAAAATCCTAGGCACAGAATTGACTATAAGGATTAATGCGTTTTACAGCTCTTCCCTAATTCCCATATATACTGAGAATTCATTAGATTCAGACCTTTAAAATATTTAGTGCTCTGTATGTCAGCTGAAAAGCATTCTGAATCAGATTCATTCTTTGTGGATAAAAATCAGACATACTGTATACATCCATACTCATTTTCATAAGGAGTTTTTTTGATACAATATTAATGTTAAATTGATAATCATAAATAAATACAAACAATAATACATAAGGAATGTCTACTGCAAACTGAATATATAATTTTTAAAAAAAGTTAATTTCCGTTACTGCTGTGCCTACATTTGTGAGGACTGAAGAAAAGGTAACTGCAGAATTAAGAGTTAGGATTTGACCCTCCCCTGCCCAGAGTCTTGCTTCGAGTTACGGTAAAGGACACATCTCCAATCCAGACAGCATTTCCAAACACCAATATCAATTTCCAGAAGAAAAGCTTCTCTTTGTACATTACCAATTAAGGATATTATTAGAAGCTGAGAATATTGACATGTTAGTCACCGCGACAAAAACAGATCTTGGTCTTAATTCATGGCAATTCTTGGCTTTGTGTTGTGTACTGATGTCTTCTTATGGAGGTGTCCCAGCTTCCTTCATTGGTCTTCAACATTTTACTGCATCACTTAATGGAAGAGGAGAGTTTGAGAGACTGAAGCTCATTTTTTTCCTCGAAGTGGGAGTTTACTGCTGAGCACATCTTTTTGGAAACATTCCTTTCTCTTCCATCTAACACAGTTACATAAATTGAATCTGGAAAGATGAAAAACCCTGGGGTTAACAAGCAACAGAAGTAGGACTTCACTCTAAACCTTTTTTCTTCAAAAATTTCCATTCTTCTGATGCCCAAGCTACCCCATGATCGGAAGTTTTGAACAGAAATAAAATATTAAAAAAAAAAAAATCAGGGCCAGGAAACAACAAAAGCCATCAGGATGTTCTTCCAATGACACCAGCCTTTGGAATAGCTCTGCATTAAAAATAAAACCCACCTAGTTATCCATGAAATATTGTCACCAGCAGCAGCATGACACAGACCAACACTATTATGAAGAGAACTCAGGATCATTTTTCATGTTGAACCAGAGGAAGTGCACAAAGAAAAACAGTTGTTGTGTGCAATAAGCCTACTCTCTCTTTATACTATGAATTCTTGAATTTCTTTTTCATGTGTTCACTCATTTCACTATTTAATTCCCACCTGCCTCTGACTGGTCAAAACCAACACAACTTCTCCACTGCAGCTCTGTACCAAAATGGATCCCTGGCACATGTGAAACAAGCACCTCCTCCTGCATGAAGGGAACTCTGGTCAAGCCACGGGGAAGCATACGAGCACTCTGCCAGCAGCACTCAGGGCTCTGCTACTAACAGGGAACTCTGAACATTTTCCTGATGAGATGGTAGATACCAGCTAGCACCAGTTCCTTCTCCCTAACTGCAGCAAGTACCACGTGAGCTGGTTATATTTCCAATGGACTGAGGCAAAAACAGTCTCTAAACTGCTGAATTTAAATACACAATTTCCGAGTGACTTCCACAGTGCTTCCAACTCAACAAGATTTGATTTTTATTTCCTTCAGAAACAGTTCTAGCCACGTTAATAAAACTTGAATTAGAAATTTTTTGTTTCATATCACAAACACCAGCATCTCCCCAGAATAATGGACAATACCTAAGTTGTTCTACAAGAAATCCTGGAGAGAGAGCTCTGCAAAGGGATCCTTTCCTGAGGCTCTGTGAGGACTCTGACTGGAAGGGCTGGATGCTGCAGACAGCTAGTAAGAAAGACGACAGAGAAAGGGAAAGAAAAAGAAAACAAGGTCTCAGAATGACAGAATATGAAAGCTGAACGTGTAATGAAAGGACAAGGGGAGGTTAAGAGGCAAACTTGGCAGAAGTCAACTATTAAAACAAGGTGTTTGGTCATATGGAAAACAAAGCCTCTTCAATGGTTGGTGTAATGCAGAAACAAGCTGGACATGACCCTGCAGAAAGGAAAAGCCAGTGGCATTTGCCAAACAAGCAGATAAGCTCACACTTCTGTATCAGTTTTCCTCAAAAGATGATACAAAATATTCAGCCTGGCTCCTGTGAAACAGGTTAGTCCTCTCCTTGCTTTACTGGGAAAACAACAGCCTGTCAGGGAGAGATGATGCTGGGGTCTGGCCAGAACATGGCAGCTTTCCAGATGGTTTCTCCAGAAGGAACAGCTCTCAGCATCTTTTCTTGTCAAAACAGGATGCATATGAAAAGAGGCTGGATAGCAGAGAATAGATAATTCTCAATTTGGGACCTAGGAGGAGAGCATTTGATATATTCTGTGAGTAGGAGAAAAAAAGAACAAAAAAAAAAAAAAAAAAAAAAAGATGAGCGTTTCAACTGCTACCGTGGCTGTTTTAGGTGAGAACTCAAGACTGTGACTCAGTCTGTACAGTCAAAAATTGCATCCTACAGTCATGTACCTAAAACACCACACCACAAACTCAAGTCATATAAAGCACACAGAGGTGGGTAATACTGGCATTCCAACTGCTGCTGCTGAGAAGGACCAATAATCTGCAGGCTGTACTTTCAGGAGTGTTTGCTATTTGTTGATTTAACTTTCCTTCTGTGTTAGTACTTTTCCCATTATAAACGGTGTTTTGTTAAATCCTATTGGCCACCCCCCTGGGTAGAACATGCATGTTTTTGCAGTTACAAGTCAAAGTCAGCATGCTCCAGTTTGGGCTCCTCACTGGAACAGTTTGTTCAGAACCGAGTCACTTTGCACTCTGTGCCAACGGCAAAAAACATTGGCATTTCCAAAGGAAAAGGTCTTCATGCAGGCACCTACCAACCTACACATGACAGGGCATCTGCTTATGGGAATTGCTTGCTTGGAGTGCAAATATTGACATTGCACATTTAAATTTTTCACATGAATGTGCATCTGTGCATCTTGGAAATCACATGAGCAGAAGGACTTCCTTCAGGATCAGTACATGCTTGATCTGCATTGGAATCTTCATCTCCACCCAAAACCCCACTCCCAGTGGGGCACTCAGATCCAGTCACCATAAATAAATTATGGAAAAGTCATGAGACAGAATAGGAAATGCTTGAGAAGCAGTTTCAGGATGTCAGAATTTCCCCTCTTAAACTTGTTTCTTCCCTTTGGAAAGCCACAGGCAGACTAGTGATATGGTCCAATAGAGTCCTAACTTCAGCAAGGAATGCCTGCTGCCACTTGATTTCAGGAGACACTTGTCCTCTTCATGGTCAAATGTCTCCAAGTCACATACAAAAACTCCTATCAAACTGAGCTGGCAACTCTCCAACACATATCAAGTCCAAAGTAACATCCCAGTTTGAAAGCAGTGTGAAAGACTGGTAGGTTAGAGTAATTTGTGCAACATCAGCACATAACCAGACACAGGGGAAACTTCAGGAAGCCTGTTCAGGTTAAAATGTGAGATAAAAACCTGACAATGCTATTACCTAGATGCCATAACTGAATAAAGACAAGATACAACATCTTGCAGCAAATACACATTTTAACAAGATTCCTCTAATTATTAAAAAGGAGGTCTAAAAAAATACATGGAAAGTATAGTTAGACAGTTTCCTACATTGCACCTCTCCAGACGACTGTTCATAAATAGATCTGAAAACCAGGACCGCTCTTAGCAGTTTCTAAGAAGCATTTAAAACATACCAGTGTTGGCCATCAGTTTCTCTGGTGCTGATCTAACTGGAGCTGTGGATTTAGTGCCCCTACTGCCCAGAGCTGGTGTGATGTGAAATGCACTGCACTGCTCACCTCCAGCATCAGCCATCACTTCTCGCTGCCTCCAACAAAGACAAAGCTCCCTGGAGTCACAGTAAAACCTACGAACCCATCCATAAGCAAGCATTGGGCTGATTGCCATCATTAACTACCTTCTGGTTTCCCATGAAACAAGTCTGTTTTAGCATATATTTTAGGGGTAATCTGCCAAAGCAAGCATCTCTAAGGTCTACTTCCTGACATTAGGGTATGAAGTTCAGGACAGACTTTTCTTACAGTTTCCAACAGCCCTCGAACCATCCCCCCCCCACACCCAGCCAAAAAACAACCACAAAACACATCCACCAAACCAACTTACTTATTTGCACATTTACCTATTCTCCATCACCCAGGTGATCACTCCTGCAACTTGCCGTGTACAGCTGGCTGTGTTAACAACTGCAGTGTTACAATTTACATAGATGTTAGCAGTAGGTGCAGTGATTTCTTTATTCTATTTTAAATCTTAAATTTTGCACTATCCATCTGCTTCCCCCTCCTAAGGCTAGGTCTTTCTGGAGACAATCACACCAGAACATGTGACGTGTGAAGGCACCCAGATTTGTCCTAACTGTACCATTTTATATTGGTCAACACAACACCGCAGCCGGTTTAAGAGCCAAGCCCTGCTGCTGCACATTGTGACACTCAGGCCTTGTGATGGGCAGACACATTCCAGCCCCTGTGCATCAGGCATATCTGCCTTGTCTGGAACACTGGGCATTTGCTGTACTGTATCACATCTGCCATCCCTCTGCTTGAACCACCAGCCTGCCCCCTCCTCAGACACACACACACACACACTTCCCCCTGACCAGCTACAATGTCATCAAACAACTCCATTCTCACTGTTCTGGGTAGCGTAAGGTAATAGTTTGCAGTGGGTGATGCCCACTACTTTATTATGATGAAAACTTATTTTCTTTCTCAGATGGGAAATACTGCAAGATACATATTTTCAAAGAAAAATTACGCACCTTTCAAAACTATGAATGACTTCTGCACTCAGTTTTTCAAAGAAATTACTGTTCTAGTTTCATTTTCAATTGTTTTGCCTTTAAAACCCAAACTACTCTTGCTTTTGACTGCAACAATTAGGAAAAAAGTTGCCAGCGTGTAATGAGAACACCTGGAAGAGAAGCAAAATAGGTATGTCTAGAAATAAAAAAAACCCTTATTTATTAAGACTTATCCTTGAGAGCATCAAGTTATGAGCAACAGTTTCATTTATACAAAAACTACACAATATTAAGATGCTTATTTTCCCAGTGTGTTCTCAACTCACTACAACTCGGCAATAAGTTTTTGGCAACAACTTCATATCTGTCATCATGCTTTTAAGTACCTACAGCTTTCTTTACTGTAGACAACACCCAAGATCTACCAGGAGACTGGAGGTGATATAATCTGGTGCTTTAAAAGTAAACATGAAAAACAACTTCGTTTTTGGCAGTGATGTTGCCTTGGACAAAACCAGTATTAGAGCAATGGTGTTGACAGTGATCCATGTTTGCATTGTGTGCCTTTCGGATAACCATAATTTATTCTTTCGGATTTGTTTACTGGCCCTAAGAAGATGTGTTCCTATTTCTTTTACTTTCCTTTTACTATTTCTGGCACAAGAGCATTAACTGTACTTAAACTGTGAAATACACTCCCAGAAGAGCCTCAAGACTCAGCACACTGTAAATTCAGTGTGATAAAAGTATAATTCTCTTCCATAGCTATACATTAATAAACTCTGCTGTGTATGGGGAAGCTCTCACATGCAGCCCCTGTTTAATTTAAGATGATTTACTGATGTCAGGCTTGGGAAAACTCAATACCTTCCAGTAACACAGACAGTGTCTCAGGGAAAGCCCTTCTTGGTCACAGCAAATGCTGACTCAAAGGGTGTGTTTTCAATGAAATTAATTCTCACAGGAGCCAAACATCGTCAGATAAGAGAATAAATATAGCTCCACACACCTCACTTGTGACTAATTCCTCTTTCTCCTGTTCTGACAGCCAGCTGGGATTCAACCTAGGCCACGCCCTGCAATGTCAAATGAAGCAGTAAGGCTCACTGAGCTATTCAGACCCATCTACTTGTTCATAACTGAATCAGGCAGGTGTTTTGTTTTTAAAGGATCATTTCCATTTTTTTTTTTAATGTAGAGAAAACTCCTATCCTTGAATATCCTTTTACTTGGTCAATATTTAAAAACTGTCATAAACACTATTTGTCCTCTTGAAATGGTATAAAACCCATGTGAAAAATACCAAATCATTTAAGTGACAGTGGAGATGCAAAGCAGCTCTCAGAAGTTCAAGAAAAAGCCAGTTGAGAACTGCATTTCTAGCTAAAGAAGTCTAACAGCATCCCCTTCAGATAGAGCATTTAAAAGAAGATATTTAGAAAAAAAACCTCTATCCATAAGGCTGTGGGTTTTGAAGAAGACAATGGGCATACAGCCCACTGGCAGCACACAGCAGAACCTTTCTTATTAAAGCATCAGACTGAGACACTGGAAAATGCTTGAGGCTCTTTTTAGTTCCAGCTTAATGCCAAGTTCTCTTCCCTCCACAGTCTAGTCCCAAACTCTGCAGTTATACCAACCTATACCAAGGTGAAGTTATATATGAATGCTTTTAAATACTCACCTATAGAGACAGAGCTCTTTGTAGTAAGATCAAAATACAGGCACAATATATTTCATTTTTCTAATAGAAGTCAGATGGACAGAGTGAACTTTGAAAAAGAAGCATCTGATAGGTGAGTAAAACCACACTTAATCCTAGAGCTTCAGTCTGCCAGCTAAACTTGGCTCTGCCTCTAACTGCAGTTCACAAACACAAAGTCTTAATGATCTCAAAATTTCCCAAAAGTGGTATGAAGGTGGTCAGGGCTACCCACCCCCTCCTCCTCCTACTTTTTAAAATGTTTTTCCTACTGTAAAAAAAGCCCCTCTCTTAAAGATGCCCATTGGGTTATAAAAGTGAGTTCAGACAGAAATTTTGCAATGACAGACATTTGCAAAAGAAACAGTAAAAACAAATTAACAGGTATGTATTTAACTCCAGTATCAATGCAGTCAGTTTCTGAATGGCCCTTTGGCACACTCATTCCAGTAGGTTAGGTAATCAATCTGGATACAACACATCCCAAGAAACAGGTAACCAGGGGATTTAAGAAGCACTCCGTCCAAGCACTTAACAGGGAAAGCTAGGTAGGTGGGTATTGCTATTGCACATGTCCACTGTAATGCAAATGCAGTCTCCTGAAAAACCATGGAGGAACACAAAACCCACTGGAAACTAGACGGACGTGCCATGTGCCTCCCACTGTGGTGGTCAGGACCAACCATTGGGTGGTGGGTTGAGGTTCCACCAAGTTTGTTTCCAATTTTTCCAAACCTATCCAATGCAGCTATGGACATAAAAGGCTACACACCCTGTTTGGCCCCTGAAAAATGCTGTAATACAAGCACACACCTTGCATCTTGAGTACTTTATAAGCTAATACTTTTAATTGTAACAGGGGAAAGAACAGTGACACATACACTTAGGAAAAAGATGTAATAGCCAATTTCACAAAGCCACACTCTGGTAAAGCAGCATGGAATACGATATTGGGGAAAAAGCTCATCTTCAGCAAAGAGCACAGACATTAGCTTTTCCTACTCTTTGTCATTGTTACATTCCCAGAAAAAACAGCGCCTGAAAAAAAACCTACCCTTTTAGCTTTGGTAACCTGAACTTGCTTCTGTCAACATGGATACAAGCATATAGGAAGCAAGCCTCCCATGAACCACTGGGCTTGTGCAATAATTTGCCCAACACAAATAAGAGATATTAATTATATCTATGTATAAAATTAACATATTAAACATAGTGCTAAAGAAACTGCCTCGTGCAATTCATTCCCAGCACCAATAATTTGAATATACACTACCTGTGCTCCTGGTACAGGGCCAAAGGGGTTTGGTGGTCTCATGACTGGCTGACTGTATATCAAAGTTGGCTGTGTCATTACTGGTATGCCTCCCATCTGTGATGGCTGAAAAAACCCAGACAGCATCAAATCACACACAGTATTTATAGATTGCAAGTATTTAAGGAGATAAATGAAAATGGCAAATAGGTGAAAAGTCTTGGTCATATTTGAGACATGCAACCATGTGAGATCCATCTACAATATTCTGCAAATAAAGGTTGCCAGAAAGGAACATTAGAGCCTTTCCAAGGAATTGTCTCAATAACAACTGAGCCTATTCAATCTCTTCCTGCAAAGATCTGAAGCATGAAAACACTTGTTAGACAAGCATTTGTGCTGGTTCTTCTGCTCCCAAACATGAGGTCTGACAGCACTTCCCTGACTGCCTCTGAAAGCACAAGCACAATTTTGCAGATGGCAGTGCAGTGCTGACAGAGTACAGGACAAAATGGAAAACTGAGGGCTGTACATGGAATTAATGTTAAGTCATTATGCAGAGTCAGTGTTGCCAACACTCCAGCTGAGCCAAATTAAGAGTTTAATGTGTATTAATGGTCTTACAAGTCAGATTATATTTTACATAGATGCCCATCTCTGGCACTGCTTTTGGCATTCCTCTCAGGCTTGGGTTGACAGACAGCAGCACTCCTACTGAAACAATCCCCATTCCAAGCAGCTTTTCCCTGACTAATCCTAGTGCTGGTGGTACTCCTCCTGTCATGCCAACCAGCTGTTTGGGCAATCACAGGGTGAACCCATTCAGTAAACTGACCCTAATGAAAAGGCCCTATAAAGAATTATAAGAGCAACTGAACAACTGCTGGCCCAAGACACAGGAAGCAGCAGCCAGGGAATGCCCAGGCACAGTGCTACAGCACTAAGCAAGCTGCCTGTCCCAGCACACTCGCAACATATGGGAACACAAGGGAAAAGTCTGCACTTGGAGAGGACCATCCTCAGAGCTCTGGTCGCCACTACTGCTTTTATAAAAAACTAAAAAGGTTTCACAGCAAGAGTTGTAAATTGAGTCAACATTTCACAGATTCCTCATGGTAAATGTCCTCAGTAAAGTCTGAATGAGCCAGGGCAGATTTCAGGATGTGCTACAGAGCCCACTGGCCATTCTGTAATGGCCCACCTTACTCACCTACTTAGACACTGCACATGTTTGAACAAGCAGCAGCAACTCAGGGTAACAGTTATGGCTCCTTAATCCCAGTTTGCATTTCACATTGACATTTAAGCCCCACAATCAAACATAACACAACAACATAATATAACAAGTAACATTACTTCTCATACACTACGTATGTTACCTTCCCCTGCTTCTGACTCAAAATAACTATGAAAATGCTGCTGGTACCACAAGATCAAAGTTGTATAGATCAAATTTGAATCCACGCTAATGCTAGTTTAATTGTAATAGCTTTGATCAAGAACATGGGAGTTTGTGGATGGGTAATGGGGAATGATACGATACATGATACTCTCCCAAGAACACAGTTGGCCACTTCTTCAGTTCACTTACTGAGGGCACACAAGTTCTAAGTCATTAAGCTAATTTGATTATATGATGAAACATTTAGCTTTTTTCCTTTAATCTGTGAGGCATTTAATAGAATAACTGCTTGAATTAAGTTTTCTTGCCTTTTATTCACCCAGTAAAGGTGTGCTGCATCAAAATAATTCTAAAAAGATCTAAGGCGTCTCATTTCACAATTATTTTAAAATTTAAGGTAAAAGCAAACATTTTCAGAGCAAAAAGCAAGAAGGTCAGGTTTATGTCAAAAGCCTTGAGGCACTGGTGTGTCACTAACAGATCCAATTCTCAACCAAAACCACACCATATTGCAGTGTTGCCAACTTGCAATTTTGTAGCATTAATCATCACAGATACTAGCTCCCAACTTCAGCAGATGGTATTTAAGGAAGGCTTCACTTCAACAAGAAACTATTTCTGTTCTGAAAGCAGCTATTTATATTGACATGATAAACTTACTTCTATGATACATTTATTTCTATGCCTATAAAGATCACCAAGAACAGGCACTGTGTTAATTTTCATAGAATCACAGAATGGTTTGGGTTGGAAGGGATCTTAAACATGACCTAGTTCAATTTTAAGAAGTTTATGAATAGAACAAGTGAAGTAAGGAAGAGCAGACTTAATTTCAGACAAACAGCATGTAAGTGGTTCAGAAAACCGGAAGTTAATTTGGTGAGGAATAAATGAACTGGAGTTGAAATTCACTCTGCAGTAGAATAGTTCAGAAAAACAAGAGCTACTAAACTATAAGCAATCAAACAATATATAGCATCTGCCTGGTTGGAGTTGTAGGAATTCCACTCACCATCACGTAGCCCATCATTCCTGTTGGTGTTGTGGCAGGATAGGCCATTACAGGGGGTGCCTGGTGTGAGAAACAGAGGTCAACTGAGAGGAGAAGGTATCTGCTGCATACTCCAAGACATTGCTTTCTAAGGATCAACTTCAGCACTCAGCTTATTATGAACATAGCAAAGAATAAATAGGATTTGCAGTCTAATGTTAAGAGTGCATCCTAATTATTTCAGATGGAGTATGAAAATTTCTGGGCCATCTTGGCAAATCTCTAACAATGTATTTGTTTTTATCATGTTAGGATTCTGGCTGTTTGAAGTAAACTGCAAGTACCACTCTCTCAACATCCTATTTAGAGAACACAGTACAAGACTCAGAAAAGTTTGAGAGAAAATATTCATGAAGCAGAAGCACTTTTTTTAATCCCATGAAATATATATCTTATTTCATTATCAAAAGTAATGGTGCACAAGGAGTCTTAAGAGAGAATTTCAAAGACCAAAAGACCAAATTTTCATGGCTTCTGCTAACACTTAGAGGAATTCTCTTTAGCCAGTATGGACACAGTATGAGAATTCTCCCAGCAGGCTTTAATATAAATTAGACTCTCACAGGAATACCCAATTTACATTCCCTCTTCCTCACTCACTCCATTCACTGCACATGAACATGCTAGTAGTCCTCTTAGCACTTGGCAGATACATTTATTACCCTGATGTGCTTACTGTCCTTTTATGAAGGTACAGTACAGTTGCTGTCAACAGACAAAGCCTGGGTGAACTTCTGTTTTGTGAACAGCTTAGCAATATATATATATAGAAAAACAGCTGATATATCTTAGAAATATAAATAAAGACAGCTCTTGACTCTTAGCCATATTCTTTATTCTACAGTTTATTATCCGCTTTCTAAATTAGTATTAACCATTACCAGGACAAAAGAGTTGGATTTTTTTTTTTTCAGACTAAACTGGTGCTTACAGATATTCAGATAGCTTACTGTCTATCCACTCCACCTCCTCTTAGTCTTCCCTTTTAGAAAAAAAACAGTAATTTTCATGCTTTTGCTGTGGGGAATTTCTATTCAAGACAAACATGATAAGCATTTCTTGGTACACAGACATTACTGCTACAGGAAATAGGGAAATAATAAATCATTAATCATATTGGATGAATTAAAGCAGAAAAATTGTTTCATCAAAAATAGTGCATCAAGAAAGCTGCTTCTAAATTCAGTTCTAAAGTATCAGCTGCCTTTTTTTTTTTTAATAGTTGAGCCAGTGCAACAGGATTTCAATAGCCATGAGAACAGATGGAAAATCATCTGAACAGTGTATTCACCATATATTTCACACAGTGGGCAAAGCTATCCTGAAAATCACAACTTTTTGTTTGTTTGTGTTTTTTGTTTTTTTTTGGTCGTGTACACACACCTACGCAAACATGCTGAATAAACTTATTGTTGAGTGCTCAAATAAAGGACCTACAACCCTGTAGTTACAGAATTACCCTGGAATGAAAACAGAATGCAGGGAAAGACCAATATTACTGCTGACATAAAGAAAAAAAGTCCTTTGAAATGAAAGCCTGCATTTCTCAGACAGCAAGCACAGGTTATTTCTTGCCCTCTGTAAACTAACTGCATTAATTTTCTTTTTTTCATATGAGCATTCATGACATATTGGTCTCTCCCCACTTTAAAAAAAAAAATTTAAAAAAATCAAGATCTACCATAAATGTGGATCAAGTGCCACGTATAACAGAAGCCTGTGAGATTTCATGCAGTTATTCAAACACAATATTTTTATCTTCATTCAGAATTCACCAAACGCATTAAAGGCAGCACAGACACACACCCCGGCTCTCTGGCAGCAGATGGTACAGTTTAAAGCGAGGAAAAATAATCTTGGTATTTCCCATGCCATCATTCAATTCAAGAGCCTGCACACCACCTATGAAGTTTGTGTATGCTAGGAAAAGCTCGATTTTTGGCACACCAAAGATTTTCAAATGAGAAATGTGTAAATAGCAAGGAGGTTATGAGATTCTGCAACGGCAGTGGTTAATATCAGCATGCCAGTCGATTGCAAAAAGGCTGTGGGTTGTTTGACTTACGTATTGTGGAAAATGCATGCCATTCTGTATTTCCCAGGGAGAACAATTACATAATGCAATAACACTGGATTAGAAGCAAATACTTACACAACAGAATATACACAGATAGCATTTTAGTTCACAAATACATTAAATGTTTACTTCAACACATTCTTGTAATTCAAGTCATTCACTGAGACAACATACCTGTGATACTGTCATTGGTATTAGGTTTGACATAGGTTTGCTTAGTCCATTTATTTGGTATATGCCTTTTTCACCAAAGATTTTCAAAAGCATATTTATTTAGCAAGCAGCACCAACTCCACAATAAATGGACCAGCAGAGGAAAACAAAGCTTTTTTTTTCCCCCTCACACTATTTCTTTTCCAGGTTTTTGATGTTTATAGAACAGTTTCACAGCAAGTGTCTCAACAGTATCTCTCAATAATAAAAGCTGTTAAATGTAATGACTTATCACAAGATGTAGATATAAGACATGAGTTATTAAACAGATTCAAGCATACAGCTAAACTCAAACCACCAGTCATTAATGCAGGTAAGTAGTTACAACTTCTTAAATAACTACACGCCCTCCAGTAAGAATCCACAAACATATACTTCTCCCTAAATAAATGTAGTGAGTTGATAGGGGACACCTGGTCGGGAAGAGGTGGCGGATCCAGGGAGACAAGTTCTATCTTTCCAAATCCACAGCACTTCATTACTACACTGCGGATTCAACCTGCCCCAGTCAGATACAATAAACCCTTGAGGGCAGTTTGTCACCTGTTCTGTCTACATACAGTTCCCCAGGTCACTGGTGAAAGGGTGAGTAGGATTCACGTGCAAAAATGTTCTGTGAACATTGTGGAAACTACTTCTGTAAAGCTGTAACATGTACTTAAAAGCACTCCCCCTACACTGCTTCCCCAAAATCCTTGCCAATACTACCTGTTAAAACAGACATGAATTTGCTCATCAAAACTGACATGGATTAAAAGCAACTGCACACTCTTGGGTAGGAAAGCAGTAGTTATGTACATTAAATAAGCTGTAGCCATAGACACCTCTGCAAGTATCAGTGGGGCCAGTTCCCACCCCCAGAGCAGGCCAAGTTACAGTGTAATGATGCATGACCTATAAATTCACCTGAAGGACACTTTCACACTTCTGCTTTTCTAGACTGCCAAGTACCTTCTCATTCCTTGGGATTCAGAGTTTTATGTCAAACTCATAGAATTGTTTGGGTTGGAAAGTCCTCTGATAACCTACATTCAACCCCCCTGCCATGGACAGGGACACCTTCCACTTGACTAGGCTGCTCAAAGCCCCATCCAGCCTTGCCTTGAACACTTAGATAGACTGGGGCATCCTCAGCTTGTCTGGGAAAGCTGCACAAGTGCCTCACCACCCTTGCAGTAAAGATTTTTTTTCCTAGTATTTAATCTAAACCTGACCTCTGTCAGTTCACAGCCATTGCCCCTTGTCCTGTCTCCACATGCACTTGAAAAGTCCATCGAGCGAAACCCAGAGACTCCTACATCCCATGAGAGAGGCTGCTCAAACACTACTGAAGTTTGTGCTAAACCTGCACGTCACATCACAAACGATTTACTAGAAGCACGTAGAAAAGAAAAACAAATCCCAGTAGTACATAGCTCCAACTGACCACTTCTTGAATTTTCTATCACCCTCTTACTGCAACTGTAGAGCATTTTCAAATTCACCCATTATACATCACCCTGCAGATCTAAATTGCAGGGAACTCACTATTATAAAATGAGCATTTGCTTACCAATGTTGGAGCATTCCACGCAGTTGTAGGTGCAATCTTGGGTTGCCAGTTGGAACCACCTGTTAGTTTCTTTTCACCTGGCTGAGTCCAGTTTACATCACTTCAAATAAATTTTTTAAAAAACTGTTAGAAAACATTGGGCTTTCTTATAAAACTTTCTCAGGTAAACACCATTTCCATTTGGGAATGAGGCTTTTATTGATGAAGCTCATTTAGCAAAGGGGTTGATAAAAAATTTCATGACAATGTGATTTGGCTTGGAAAATTAAGAAAAGAGGTTCAGCACGAGCCCCCTCAGCATCTCAGTCAAGTTGCCCAGAATAGGTAAGTTAGTGTATCTGACTGAGGTCAAGATATTTGAGTTAGATTTCAAGACAGCATATTAGGTTTCTGAATGATTTCAGAGTTGGCAGAGATGGACCAAATAAACTTGAAATTCGCCAATCCCATTTCTTAACTTTCCTGCTAGAGCAGATGTTCACTACCCTTGAATACACACACCCTGCTGCAGAATTCATTTGTCTAAAGGTCAGCCTCCAGACCGAGGCTGCAGTTCCACAATCTTTAAAACCACTCTGCTCACACTCAGATCTTACCAAGTATTTAAGGAGTTCTATGACTACCTGCAACAACTACAAAGAAACATTTTAATGAAGTAATTTTTTAAAATATACCTAAAGTCTGAAACAAATCAAAGACAGGACACACTGCCTGCTGCTGTCACTGCCACTCAGTCTACAGTTACCTTCCAACAGCTCTCAACAATTCATCTTATACAAGAAGTACAATCCCACATGTGCTCTAAAGGCTAACTTTATGTTGGCATGCACAGGTTTCAACGTGCACATTCAGTTTTACTATCATGAAAATCCAAATGCTCAACTTCTGATTAAGCATACTCACTTTTTAGTAGTTCCATTTCCAATGCCCAAATCTGTCACAAAGGAGAAAAAGAGACTACTGAAATTCTGTTTGTTTAAAAGAAATCAAATACGTATTCACAAATTAAAATAAGTATTTACATATTAGTGGTTCCATACTTACTGCCTACAAGATTGGCTAAAGATGAATCCAAATCATCTGACACTAATTTATTAGGTGGTACTTTGGCAACTGGAAGACTCTGGTTTTGAGAGGCCACTGTTGGTTTTAGGAGACCACCTAGTTCATCAAAGCCTTGGAATGAGAAAGATAAGTCATTTGAATTGCAGGCCTTCCACAAATGTCATGACATTCAACTAAACAGACAGCAAAGTCAACACAACAGCTAAAATACGGAGATATTTACCATATTTTTTTATATGGTATTTACCATATCTTTCATTTACCATATCTATCAGTGAAATAAGATTTCACTTCAGTGGTTTAAACTATGAGACAATTTTACATGGAATGGGTTAATAGTGACTGTAAAGCAGTCAAAACATAAAACAAAGAAAAAATATATAAAGTGTTTCAATCTTACAAAAACACGGATTTGCTTTTAGCAAATGGCTAGCTTGCAAAAAAAATAAAAAGGAAAAATGGTGTCAAGAGTCTAACGCAAAAAACCAGAAAATATTTACTTTCCAGATGCTCAAAAGAACAGAAAGAGCACTATGACTTCAATCCAAACTAACTGTGTATCAACTGATCATTTTCTGAAGCCATCTTAATGGCTTCAAAAGTCAAGTCGAAAGAGGAGGCAAAGGAGTGCCAAAACCTGTTGTAGATACATAAAATGAAGATGAAATTTTACCTCTTCCAACCACACTCTACAAATACAGATTTAATTTCAGCTGACAGCATGTAAAATGAAGACTTTTCACTGTGTGAAGTTTTAACATACAAAATATTTAAGTGAGGGAAATCAGTGTAAACATTTCAGCAGAGTGTAGAAATAGTCTGTAAAGAAAAATTATTTGATTAATGCTGTTATTGACCCTTTAAAATCAGCTTTTCTTCATCTGAAGCTGTCCCAGTAGTGTAAGTAAATACATATTAAGAGATTTATGCCTCAAGAATAAAATAAATTTAAGGGAAGGACATACGTAATTTATTTTAGCAAGTGTCTTACCACCAGAATCTGGGACAACATTAGAAGATTTGTTTCCAAACACAGACTCAAAGTCAACATTAAGGCCAGCTGATGGCTGTGGTTGAGCAACAGGAGATGGAGTGAACCCTGTGGGGAAAAGAAAGAAAGAAAGAGAAAGAAAGAAGTTGTATGCTTTTATACAGCATTTCCCACAAATCCACCTTTATGCAAGACAAGCCAAATAAATATTTCAGCACTGCAGAAAGACCAGGAATACCTCAAAAGTCCAGATTTCACTCTGACACTGAGCAGTTTATTTGGTCTTTATTTGAACTTACTCCTCCAAAGAAAGACTTGGTCTCAAAAACTGAACAGACAGGCCATAAAGGACACTCCCCTGCCACTGCTTAATCTCTGGACATCTTCCTTATTCTTTTACCATATGCTCACAATAAAGTGACTGAAGAAAAAGACAGCATGCTTCTCCAGGAAAAAAAGCTGGAAAGTGCAGAATCTGTTTTGAGACTGTCTGACTGAAGATTATGCCTCCATGTTTTATATTAATCTAGCAATTCTCTTAGGTACAAGATCCCAACCACCTCAACCTGCCTGAACTAGTGATGCCTTTGATTAGACACTCTTAATACTAATAATTTTCATAGCTCTTAGTTTTTTGTGGACACACATTTTGCAGTTGACTATGCTTTGCAGTTAAATTTCTAGAAATTATGGTAAGATATGGGGACGTACAGTCACATTTCAACTCCTAGTGCTGTCTGAACTTATTTCCTTTGTCTTCCATGTATCTGTAGTGTTCTACAGATACACAACTATTTTTCAACACTGAAAATTTATCACAGCATGAAGCATTGCATGTGATGTTCAGCAGCACTAAGTTGATAGCTCAGTAATAAAGAAGGTAATAGCCATTTGTTTGTAGTATTTTTAAATGTTATATATTATCACACACAAGCACGTGCATGGGCATCACCTTGGGATTCAGGCAATAACAGAAGCAATTGTTGCTTTATATGAAAAGCACAAAAAAAAAGCCACCTTGAAAATTAGCTCTTCTGGTTTCTGACAAAGAGTATGATGACATGGAGAAATGAAAGGATCGCAACTACTTCAGCAGTAAAACACTGCAGTGGGTAGAAATAACTGAAAAAGAACACTCCTTGGATTTCATTTTGCTTGCTGGGACAGAACCTCATTTCAATCTTACTGTTTTTCTGAAATAAGTCACATTTTGCCTAAAAAAAATTAGCAACTACAGGATGTTATTCTTGAATATAAACTTCACAGAAAAAAAACAAATATGGATTACCTGTTTCTTTTTGTCTTAAAGGAACTTAAGACTTCACACCATCACTAAAATTTAGACAATGTAGTTTTCATTAAAAATAAATCAAAGAAAACTGCATACAGCAAAACATGGGAAGCAGCAACGTGGGAAAAGAGAGTAAATAATCAACAAGCCAAAATGAGTATCTTTTTGACATGTATAGCATCAAGTTGTAACAAGCCATTTCAGAGATTCCGAACTGCAGATAGGAATTCCTTTGATGGGATGTCCTGCAACTCCTAAAACTGTGTCTGTACCAACAGAAAACTTGACTTACAATAGCTCATATTTTGCTTTATCAATCAGCCTCAACTCAAACGAGCTGAGTTTCCTGCTCTCACATTTTAGAAGTTTCAAGTTTTAAGAAGATGAAATCATCTCCAAGACAAAGAAATACACGAGACTCCTTTCACTCAGCCACTGAGAAAGATCAAATCCTACTCGATATCAACCACTAACTCAGGGCATTTTGTTTAAAAGGGATATTTTGAAAGGTGAAAAGGTCAGTATTTTTAATGGAGTTTCTTTGAACATCAAAGTTAACAAACTAATAATCCTACTTTTTTAAATAAAGAACAAAGGGAACAGAGTAAATGGTAGTATTTAACCTTTTGTTAAATGACACTCACTGATTTTTATGCACAGACACTAAACCGAAATGCGACTTTATGGTGCTTTTAAGAACTAAGCCTTCAACAAACTATTTAGTGAAGGTATTCCTAAGCCTTGTATGTAGCAATGGTTACACACCCTGCTCAACCTGGTTTGGACAGATTTGGACAAACCTGTCACAGACCACAGTCTCTGTAACAACTATCAGAATGGTGTTCCAGAATCAGAACCAGTATGGGGCTACTACACAGATGTGATACAGCTGCACAAATGATTAGCCAGTACTTTAATGCAGTAGAGACCTCTTTCTCCTGTTCTCTTGCAAAGCTTAACACTAGTTTAGCGCACTGTTTAAGAGTAATATATCAACAAAATTGCCATAAGCACGAACATCCCAATCCCTTTATCTTAGGAACAATGAGGTAGAGCAAGATGAGAAGCTACTTCTAAGCATGCACGTCTTTCGCGTGGTATGTGGCAACAGGCAAACTATGAGAGATCCTGAAATGGGGAGATACTCATTTTATGTTTAGACTAAATAAGCCTTAGTTTGGCACAAATGGAAAAAATACATACCATTCGTGACCACACACCTGGCACAAGCACATGAATAATATAATAGTTGGACCCACTACAACAAGGCACTTCTGCAGTCAGTAACATGCCTACTAGTTCTAAGCACACAACACATTCAAACTTGTGTGTGTGGTAAGGCTGTATCCCGTTACCTACCTCCAAATAGACCAGCTACAGAAGAAGGCTCATTGCGGAAATGAGAAGCGTTAGGATAAGCTTGAGGACCACAAAAAGAATCTGATAAGGAGTATCACACAAGAGAGAGAGCCAGGAAAGGAGAAGAGGGAGAGTTACAGAAAGAGAACCAAGATACACTGTTTATCCGCTATTCAAAACTTTAATTTCACATCAGTCTATAAATCCACATATAGTCTAATAACATAAAACCAATGTAATGAAATCAATACACATCAGACAGACGGCAAGAAACAAGTTCACACAATCTCTAACACAAAAGGGAAAGCACAGCTTCAAAAGAACAGCTATATTAGGATCCACTTTTTTTTTCCAATCAAATGCCATGTTTTACACCCTTGGAGGAAATGAGTGTAAAAGCTTCAAGGCATTTTTCTTATACCTGAAGTATATTCATATTTGGTTGCCACAAAGGGATTTAGTTGAGTAAATGGATTGTAATGATCTAAAGAACCAGAAAGAGTTATTTTAAATCCACATTCACATTATCATAGTGCCTTGATCGTGCTACAGCTAAAACTGCATCTACATGTCCCATACTCTCTGGTTCTAGATATATCCTCAGAGCACGACACACTGGAGGGGAATGTAATGTATCAATGCCATCAGAGCTGTCATGTGATAAATACTACAAAGATCAGCAAGCACCACAAAAACCCACCAGGGTCCTTGTTCACAGCTCTGCCTTGCTACAACTTTTGTGTGACTGCAGAAGATGCTAGAGGAACCTAATCTGACTAAATAACTATCCTACTAAAAAAACAGCTGTACTTCAAATAGTCATTCTACATTTACATGAACCATAAACATGTCATTGGAGCAAGGAAAAGACAGATTATCACATAACAATACCAACTGAAAGTATTTTTTATATATATATATTTAAAGATGTATTGCTTTGCTTTGTCTTGCTTGCTTTGTCTTTCCAATAAAGACAGACAGGCCAGGAAACTAATTAGCTAAGATGACAAAGTATAGTTAGTATTAATAACTTTAAAGTTATGATCCCTTTGTTTTACCTCTGTTAACAAGTACCAGAGGTATTAAAAAACCCTCTTTGTCCTAAAAGTCTGTATTTTTCTTTGATTAAATCTAGTGGGGTTCAACCAGAATAAATACAGCCTATGGTGTACAACTGTCTTTAAACTTGCTTTGTTTAATAGAACTGACATGTAATTAAGTGATTTTTTCCTCTATTAAAACAAAATGAATCTCCATATTGAAAAGTAATTAAATTACTATAGAGCTGCACCAACACAAATGTTGGAAGGACTTCTAGTGAGGCAGCCATGCTAAACCATCTCCAAAGTAAGATATGAACAGTTTTTAACAGGTGAGTTGTTAGTTTATTGCCTCATAGGTAAACAGTCTGAGTAGATTATGCATCAGTATGTGTGTGGCTTTATCAGCTTTGTTAATGACAACATGACTGGGGCAAAAACATCCACTAGCAAAAAAAATCAGATTAGGCTCTTTTGTTTAAAAAGAGCATTTCAACCTCGGAAGAAAGTAATAGCATTTTCTTCTCCTTCTCAGGCATATGCAGCATTTTAGCTTAAAATCTCCATGTACAAGAGACTGCAAAACTGCACTTGACCAACTGCTCTAACTGTAACTGTTTCTTTACATCAGGTTAAAATCCCATCTAGGCAGCCAAGCAAGGATTTAAACACCATTCTTACTGTACAGCTACCAAATCCAAATTCCAACATAGCATAAAACCAGCCCCAAATGACCAGCTTTTAGTTTCTGAAAGGCTGCAAAAATGTACCTTAGAAACTAAAATAATGTTAAATTTTTTAGTAAATATGAAATTTTTAGAAAGAGGAAATTAGTTTAAAAATGGTACTTTACCAACAAACATTTCATGTGTGGGTGTCCTACTGGTGAAAGTAGATACATCAGAAGACACAGACAGATGAGCAGCATCGTTATTTTTTGTAAGGAAAGGATTTAGGTTTGGAATGGCATCATCAACACTATCAACAGTAGCAGAAAAAGGATCTGTTCAATTCCAGAGAGCAAGAGAAAGAAGAAAAGGGAGACTGATTTAGTTTCCTCCTGACATCTCTAAGCTTGGGACGACCTAGCTAATTATTTCATTTTCAAATTGTCCAGGACTGCAGATACTAGCTACTAATTCCCTTTTAAATTTTTTTTTATTATTATTACTAACACCATCTTATAAACTGTGCTTCCTCCTGAGTGTGTTTTAGACTGAAAGTAGCTATGGTATTCCTCTTTAAACACAATCACTTTTTGTTTCTCACAGTCATGTCCTGACATTTGCAACAAAGGCTCTGGAGCAGAGAATGCCTGTTGGCACTACAGAACCCAGGGTGCTATGAGAGAATTCAATGCAATAACATCCCCAAGACAACTTTAAAAACCTGAACAAAACCAACTGAGCTGAACTTCTTTCTCCAGACTGTGCTTATGGATTTTTCTGTTATTGAGCACCACAGAATTTCCAAGAGCTATGATTGTATCAAGGTAGTGTACAGGACATAAGGACTTTCCCTGCTACCTGGGACATCAGAAACCAAGCAGCTTGTTGTGGATATGCTGTTAGCTGCAAGCAAGCAAAGGACTGCTCTGCTTTTACAGACAACAGACACTATGCCATAATGAGGAAAATGTTCCTTACTTAAAAAAACCTGTCAGACTTCATCAGAATGAAGGAAACATGGATCTATACAAGTGACTTCCCAAGGCACACAGTTTCAAGGATTCTTGAGAATGGATGCAATTGCCAAGCTCAGGGACTCCTATAATTCAGAATCTAACAGATAAACTAGATAGAGAAGGCAGCTACAATACCTGTTGCCTGAATGAGCTGTGGCTGAGCTGTCTAGTTTCAGAGCCTGTGAACCCTTGATGGAAAATTCAAGAATTCACTGAGATCAGCAAGGGTTTTATATCTAGTCTAAGTCTACTTATCATGGTGCCTAGAACTGCAGCTTACTCTCCTAGACAAAGCCACTACAGAGAAATTTCTGAATAACAATGATAGGAAAGATGTCTTAAATACTTCAGTTCTTGGGCTTTTTTATTTTTTTTTAACCTGGCCAGTTTATGCATTTATCCACAACTCTTGTAAATACTATTGTGCTGCATGAAGCAGTTTTGAAGTGTAAATTATTTTCTCTCCTTGAATCTGACTTCCTGATTCTTAGCTCTAAGTCCCACACAGCTTCATAGTGTGCTCAGTTGTACAAAACTCCTAATGGAAACAAAACTTAAAAACTACATTATTCTTCACAGGCTTAATGCACGCTTTGATTTGCTGCAAGCTCAAGTTATTAGGTAAGACCTGACTTTTCCCCAAATTGCTTGGCTATGTTGCAAGAACAAGTGAAATACCTTAAAAGACCTTTTCCTAAATCATTCAGTCAGCAAAATAACAATGACCAACGCTGAATAAAAGATAAGCAGAATAAGCTGATATAATATATGTAATATGTAACAGGAATACAAAATTGCATACTGTCTCATGTATGTTTTATATACTGGACATGCCAATCAGCCAGTTGCCTGAAACTGAACCCTTGTTTCAGCTACTCCTTAAAACTGCTTTCTGCTTTGAATGCCATTTTAAAAGATGTAGAACAAACAACTCTGACAATACAAATGGGGCAGATTATCCATTCATCAGTTCTTCCTTGCTCTTTCTGTGGCTGTGTCTGATTTTATCGGTTCTTTTTATATATAAGAGGAAAAAATTCAAATAAATGGGTCAAAATGTTCATTTCCACACTGATACATTTGCTTTGCCTCTGAAGTTTAGGTACAAATTGATAGCTGGCAGATATACCAGACACAGCTGGAATGGTCTCCAAAGAACACCAATAAACAGTGCAGATAAAACAATACCAAAGAAATTTTAAGAAGCACAAGATTTTAACTATATTTGTCTGAATCTACTGACCACTAAAATTATTTTACACATGCACTCATCCAGAAAATAACCACAAACTACTTTCTGCTCCCAGTTCCCAAGCCTCGTATATGGAACTTCTGTGTTTTGACTTGTTAGACAATACAATGCAACTTTACATTATCAAGAATTGCTCAGAAACGTAACCCATTCTCACATTCTCTGGTTGTCTGCTGCATTCTAACTCTATCCAGTGTCCAATCTTGCCTGAATCTCAGAACTTGCAAATGCTAGTAACAAAAGTAACCGAAAATTAATTGGGTTCGGGTAATTTATGTTCTTGCATATTCAAGTTTTAAAAATTGCTCTCAATTCTGACAGCAACACCTCAATGTTTCTAAAGCCAAATTTCATCCTTGAATACAAATAGCACCTGTTTGTGTCAATGGAATCACTCTTTATGCTATCATTAGGCATTAATGATTTAGGTGCATTTAAAATAGTTTGAATTTTTCAAATTTCTACCTTTAAGTTATCCAATTAGAAGTATTGTGTCCAAAAAAACAGTGACAAAGGATTTCCAGTGGCATCTTTTACAGTCTGAAATCGGTAAACTGAAAACAGATCAGAAAACACAATCACAGAACTCATTTCCCCAGGAATTTAACCTTGTTAGCTTTAACATTCTTGGAAGCACCAAACTAAAGGCACCAACCCAGATATAATGCTTCCATAACAATTTACTGGTTTATTACACACCTAAGAACTTCTGCTTAAATTTTTAACGGTAACTGATTTTAGCTGATTTGATACTCTTAAAGCCACCATATACACCAAATACAAACATCATCACGTCAGAAAATTACCTAAGGGAGGGATGCTGTGCAGTGGTTAGAGCACAGGACTGGAAATAGTTCAGGTTCCATTCTTGGCTCTGCCACTGACTTGCCGTATGACTTCAGATAAGTCAGTTAATTGCTCAGATTTCCCCATCTGTAAAATGTGGAAAGCACTTCTTATCTACCTCACCTGTGTGAAGTGAGTGTTCATGTCTGTAAAGCTGAAGAGCTAGGGGTTCTTTTATGAAAAGTAACCAAAAATGGTGATGCTAGAATTTTAGCCTAAAATTTTAGCAGACAATCCAAAATCTTCACAGTTAATTAAGTCTTATAAGTATTTAGAAACATGTCAATAGTAAGCAGATATATCAACTACTATTACTGAAGACTCATACCACAAGCAACACGACATTGAACAAACACAGACTTTCAGGCTCAATTTTCAGGTTAAAAAAGAAATGCTATATTGTGATGTGACCTCTGAGAAGCAAAGAGTTCCCCTTTTATCTCTTACCCACAAAACAAACATGACAAGCTGAAACAGAAGGTATTTTGCAGAAAGCAATCAAGAGGAGCCAAATCATTTTTCTCCATTTCTAAACTCTAAGCCTATTATAGTACTGAAATTTATATGCCTAACTCCATACACTCCTCACTATATCTTCCTCCAAAGAGGCTTTGCTCAGCACAACTAAATAACAAGTAAACGACTCATTTATTTCAGAAGCTGCCACATATATTAGTACTGCCTTCCTCACTCAAAATAGTGTTATTTCCCTACAAACAAATGTGAGAAGGTATACAAAACAAAGTACACAGCAAAAAGTAAATAGGAACTGGAATACATACACAACTTACTATGAAGATACATTAGATAGCAGGAAAGAAGTTAAGAGCTATAGCTCATAAAAAGAAATGGCAAAGTAAAAATTTAGAACAGGGTTGTTCTGATGTCTATGAAACTTCCTGAAGCAGCAATTCCCAATTTTTCACATCACAAAAGAAAGCATTTTTGCAACCATCTAGCTTTTAAAAAAATAATGTGGAAATAGCCACACAGTTCTGGAGTTTACTATTTCATTAAGTATCATTTATGTAGAAAAATAATAATAATAAAAACCCGACAACCTCCCCCTCCCTGTTATAAAGATTTTTAATCCTCCACCAGTATAACCAACAGCAATATTGGCAATATATTGCCATATCTGAATTATTCTGGATCACTGCAGCCAAGAACAGAAATGCTCCAGCAATCAAACCAATTTTTTAGGAAAATTCATGCCTTTCTAGAACTCTCTTGCTTGTTCTCCTTTGGTTTGAGGACTTGACTGTAAGTCCTTGACTTGACTGATGACCTCCAATAAGATCATTTCAACTAATTCAGTCCATCCTAGAAACTGGCAGAATGAAAATTTGGGTGTTCTGGAGTAGATTTCAGAGGGAAGGATATAAATTTTGCCTCTTCACTCAAAAGGTCCAACCACAGCTTTTTGCTAATTGGCTATTGTAGTTAAAAGTAATGTAGCAGAGAATTTGTAAAGAGAACCCTGATTTATTATTTCAATAACTATCCCTGGCCTTTCTTTCTATGCACAGTTGTCACAGGTGCCTCCTTTCAGGCCTCATCCAAGTTCTGCATTATCATCACCAGCAAATTTGATTTAACATTAGACAAAATCTAGAATACGTATTAAAACAATTTTACATTCATGTTCCTGAGCTTGCAGCACAGACATCTTCACTGAACTGATTTCTAAGCAGCTAAGTGTATGCAGCTGGCTATGTGAATCTTGAAGAGAGCAGTTATGAGGCTGACAGAGCTGGTCAACAATTAAAATAACTTGGCTAATAAGACGACATAACAAAATAATTTAGAATCACCACACACAGCTACATTATTTTAAGCCATACACAGATTTTACTTTTTATGATTCCTTTATTCACTAGTAAAGTCTTATTAAGATCTCTCTCTTTAAGGAAGGACTAGCCCCCAGACTAGGGGCAACGTGTACGGGAACATGGCTGTAACAATTAGAACCTTAATCCAATTCAGAATTCTTACCTCCCCAGGTACTTCCTACTTGTGGAGCAGCAGATATAGGATGTACAGATGGATGAAAAGTTGGCTGCAAATCAAGCAGATCATTTGGCAGCTTTGAAGTGCTATAAAGATAAATCAATACAACTGTTTGAACTACATCACAGTTTTCAATATAGGCAAATGCTAGCCACTGTCAACAGTAATGAAAGCTTTGTTACATAATAGTTATTACAAAATGGACAGAATTGAGCCAAAATCAGAAGGGCTGGTGAGCTCCTTATTTTCAGTTCTGTAAAAAAGTGTCACTTTAGCAAGATAAGTTGTATATTATGCCAAGGGACTTTTGTCAAAGCTGTCCAAGACACAGACAGATGTCCTCACAGTCGAACACCAGGCTAGGAGATGTTATGCTCAGAACTCTTCATCAACTTTTCAAGTCAACTCATGAAAACTCTACAACACAACAAAAACAAATGGACAAAATGAACTCTAGTGGGCAGCACCACCAAAATTTTACTCTAAATTCCACAACTCCAATCTTTCCACTATAATCACTACTGAGAAACTACCTCAGAACCATGAGCTATTAAAGAACTTTGGACAAAGCATAACATAAGAGGCCTTGAAACACTTGATCACACATAAGGCCTGTGAATGAAAACATACTTAAATGCACATTTTAGACAATTCAAAAACCAAACTGAGACCTTTTATCATCACATGGAAATTAAGAGTGAAGGCTTATATACAACTGCTATATTAATTTAAGGAGTCAAACAAGAAATTCATCCTTCTAAATAAGTATTGGGAAAAAAATAAAAAATAAAAGTGTACTGGTGTTCTCCCAGAACCTTTTAGGACATGAAATGAACCCTAACCTACACATATGGCTTCTATTACGCACAGAAGCTGAATCACTGTGACATGCAAACATTTCTTTAAATAAGACCAGCACAAGAGTTTAATGGCTATTAGTGACATCCTAGATCTGTGTATTTTTTTTGCTCACCCAAATACTTACACAATTCACAGTTTTCAGTATTGCATGATCCATTTCAGCAGTGATTGCAATCATATTTTGCCACTGCTACTCCTATTAGAAAGCAACAAGGTCTGGCACTGCCCTGTAATGTGAGCAGCTGAACAAAGATAATTTTCAAGGTAAAGCTTGTTCAAGGTAATGACAGGGATTAACCAGACACATAGCATTTAACAGCAAGTCACTGAACTTCTGACCCAGCATATCCCCTTCATGACAGCTCCTGCTGTAAAATCTGTTCTTTGCTCATAGCAGTCATTCTGCCAGCAAGTAAATTGGAACATGAAGAAAAACTAGTATTTGGTGTTTTTTTACAAGAAAACACTCTTGTCCTCACTATGCAGAGTTTCTGTCTGTTTGAAGAGGCTTTATCAGATGTTTCTATCTTTCAGACCTCTTAAGAAGCAAGATCAGATATTCAAGTTCAAAGCACACACCCATTTCAAGTTTTCAGGCCTCCAAAAAGCAATTAAAGAAAATGTTCTTACAAGGAAGTCTTTCAGTTACTAACACTGACAGATTCTCCAGCATCTCATACACGACTCAGCTATTTACCGCATACTTGGTGTCAAGTAATTTCCTACAATAGCTTCCTAATGGGAAAAAAAGCTGTCAAAAGAGCAATAGATTCTTACATGAGCTTTAGCAGAACAACTAAGCAATCCTTCAGGTTCAGGATCATGCTCAGAATAAAAATGTTACTTCAGAGCACCAATTCGTGTTATACAGATAGAAACACTACTTTCTGCTGCTGCTTAATTTGACAGGAGTTTTCCAGAATGAAGAACACATACTTGCTCATACCAAGAGCTCCTGTTAGTTAAAGATCAGGATTAGCATGCAGTGAGTACTCCTGCACTTTCTTTGCAGGTCCTTGCAGAGATGTTCCAGATACAACACAAGACTGCAAAGCCTGCCTCTCACTTCAACTTGTGTTTCAGGCTTTCTTTTTTTCTGAAAACCTAGCCAGAGTATTTGCTCCTCTACTTTTAAAGATCTAGAAATACATTTTCTTTATGACTTCTCAAACAGAATTTTTATATTACTTTTCTCAAATTTACTTATAATGCTCCTTGGGGACAAAACATGTCTGTTTTACAGTTCCAGTTGTCTGGCTTAGTAAGAACAGCTACAAGGGCTGTCAGCAGTCATTTTGTTCCAGAAACTTCTGCAAACAGATGATGAGAACAGTTTTACGTTATTTATTGCAACAGGCTATTTTCCCATCAGCTTCACTATAATTTCTTATCCCACTGCTCATGGACTCTACACCCAACCAATCCTGTGCAAACGTTCTGTGGCAGATATTTAGAGGAAACCCTTGCTGCAGCACATCTCCCAGTGGAGGATTCAGCGTACCTGTTAGAGGAGCTAGGGGTAGAAAAAATATCAATGGCTGGTGTAGTCATTATGCTTCCTGCTGCAGTTGACACAGGAGAAGCTGCTGTGGTTAAAGAGGTATGAGGTTTCTTTGCAAGTTCTTTTAGACGTTGCTCCTGTTGGGAAAGTGAGCTGGTGTAAGACCTCTGAACATTTGTGTGTATGACACTGGAGGTAAATAAAGCAGAACTAACAAATTATTTATTCCACACATTAGTTTTAGCCACTTACAATTACAAGTCAATGGTGCCATAAATGCTTCTGAAAACTATTTTAACAAACTCTCTACAAGCTATACCATCTAAATACACACAATTGTACACACAATCCTGCTTCCAGCACTTTGTCAACAGTACATTTAGTATTAATAACTCTGTTTTTCCCTTTGCTTCTTTAAGAATCCTAATAAGCTATCAACAAAAACACAGGAAAAGCATTTTTAATTAAAAATTCTCTATGCCTACCTTTAAAGCTTTTAAGCGAGCCTGTTCTTCCTCTAATGCAGCTTGTTTTTCCCTTTCATCCACTTTTGTGAGGGACAGGCCAGTGCTTGCAAGGGAAGAGACTGCATTGGAAAGGGTGGTAGCCCTAAAGTAATTGGACAGGAGCAAAGCTGGCTGTTAACAGATGACACGTGGTAGGAGCTTCTAAAGAACACTCTGTTTGTATCCACCCAGTCTCCTTCTGAGTTCTCTAATGTTGACTATATCTTATACTGAACAAGTGAAATTGAAATAAGATATATCATATGAAATGCAAAATTAAAAATGCCCAGAAATCATGCTGTCAACTCTACTGGCTTTTGGACTTTCCACCTTGAATGCTTCCCCTCCTAACTGCATCACAAAATTCATATTTGAAGCCTTTGCTCTTTTTCTGTTTGCCAAAAATGACATTATTTGCAGGCACACAGAAATCTCCAATCATTTGGGCTCTATTTCAAACTGTTGTTAATTTAACAGGCTTAGTGAACAAACTGTCAATGCTTCTAATATATCCAAAAGGAAGTGTCAAATTTATCATCATGTTTAAGAGTATGCAAAAATATTTAAAACAAATACTTTATTTTTAACAGAGTAATCTTGCAAAAGAAAGCAAATATTCCAAAAAGTAGTGCCCTAGCAAAATAGTGCCCTAATAGTCACTACCGTGAAGAACTTGTAAAATTAAATAGCATTTCTTTATTGCATGTTAAAAAACTAAGGCAGTAATACTTTATAAGTCTTACCCCCAATATTATGCTTTGTTAAATTTAAACAATGAAATATGTCATGTAGAGGACTTCTCTATATTGCCTGCTGTGTTTGGGAGAGCACTCACAATAATATAATGCCTTATACCATACACATTATGGTTTTAACTTCCAATTACTTTCAAAAGTCATTCTTAATGTAAGGACTTCTGGAAGCATCTCCTTGCTTTTGACAAAACAGGGATTAAAACCAAGATGTAAAAAGTTTAAGGGCATGTATTTTTTCATGTTGCATACCTCACAGATGTCTAATTATCAATATAAAAGGAACATTTGCAGGAAATATGTGAAAAAACTTCCTTCCTCTTCAGAAATTCAGGATCAAATGCTAAATGCATAAGTAGGGATGCTAGAGGAGGCCCTTACAGGTCCTTAGAGTCTAGTTCTGATGGCCTGGAAGAAGCTGTTTTAAGCTATGACAACTTGCTAATCCATCATTGCTGATACAACACCTTTAAGGAAGCCTCCTCAAATCTTATTTCACAGTGAAATTGAAAAAAACTGATGTAATGCTCAATGTGACAATTGTCCAAAAAGGACAAGGATATAAGCACCTGCTTGCAGCTGTGGAATCTTTGATTTTCTTCCCCTCTAGAGAAGCTAAATGTTGTTCCAAAGCATCAAGAAGGCTACTCGGTGCCTGCAAGGAGAGACATTTGGGAATATATTTGAAGAAACCAAGAGTTAAAATATTTTCAGGGAATGCAACTGTAGGGCAACAGGTACAACAGCTCAGAATACTTCTACACCCTCTGTACATTCTGTACATATTTAATGATTTCAAGTAGAAGGTGATGCATTCTCCTCACTAATTATTCCATCACAATGATTTACCAGCAAGGACTAAAACAAGCCAAGAAATTTTAAAATTAACAGTGAGGAAACAGCAAGCAGACAATCAGAAGCAGTCAGTATTTGAAGAGACACTAAGAAGGACAGTGTACCTAATTTCCCTGTGCACGCTCTGCAAGTCTTCACATTAATTTCAATAGGCATATAGCCAAAAGCAATGCTGCTAAAAACCACAGCTCTGTAACATCATATAAGAGTTTCATTATGTGACCTCACAGATATAAACTGTGTCTTCAAGCATGATGGAAATAAGGTCATCTTAAAATTCAATTAGAGAATGACAGAAATTATATACATATTTTAAAACAGCATCATAGAAAATGAAACCCAGGTTCTGGCAGAGCTTGAATTTAATCACAAACTTAGAGATAACTTGATGTGACAGTATATACAAGAATGCATAAGTGAGTACCATAGTGACCAGTTTTACTGATCACAAAACCCCAAAAACACACAGACATGCACTGGCAAACACATAATAGGTTTATCTACCTGTGAGAGATCTGGTATGTCTCCTCTGTCAATTCCAACTTGCTGCAATAAAACAAATGAGGTTTAGAACCTGTTTGCTTTGAAAGCAGAGATGCTCAGAAAGAAAACAATATTAACATGAAGTAATGTAAAAAGCACAAACCTGTTCAATATATATTTTTAATCCCCAGAGTCTGTACTCTGCAATGGTTGGTTCTAATAAACTCTTGTTAAATGTATACACATTGAAGTATGAGTGTTACACAGATATTTTAACAGTCAGAACCTTAGAAATAAGAAAGAACCCAGAGTTTTAGAACATGGAGAAGTTTGCCTGTCTCACAATTTACATGGCAAGATCTCAGACCTACTGATACACAGGATATATTCCATGAAACGAAGCACCTTTGAAGCTTTGTAAAGAAACATTTTTCTAGAATGCAGATGACAGTTAATATACTTGCAGCAGGACATATACTGTTACCACAGAAAGATCAATATTCTTAACTTCAATTTATAGTCTTATCTGAACATAGCATCTCTGACAGAGACACTGTCAGGACAGGCAGCAAGCCAAGCTTGAAGGCTTATTTTTTGTTGAATACATATGAATATTCATATATATATATTCATATATATAAACATATACGAATACCAAGGAAGTAAAAACAAGAAGAGAAGCACACCTCAACTGAGAAATTCCATAATATTAGGACATCAATTTAGCAGTGCTCTAGAAACAAGAAGGCACAGACTAAACACAACTTTTTTTAAAACCCCACAAACTAAACATTTTGCAAGGTAATTGCTTTTCCCTCTACGAGCACACCTACAGCAAGAATTCTTGAAAAAAATCCCATATTAATCAGTTTGTCTCAGTTGCCTATTTGTGAAGCTGTTATTTCATCTAAAACTTCTGGCAGAATTGTGTGTTTCAAACTAGAATACAACTAGAATCATAGAAAGCAGATCACCATGAAGTTCCTTTGTTTAAAGCAAGTCTATTCTTCAAAGAAAGCTCACAGGTGTACATAACCAAGTAAATTTTAAAATGCACATTAATACACTCTCCTCAAGCAAAAGATAAGCCAATCAACACTACACAGTCAGGTTTATCAATACCCCCCTCAAATGAACTCATCACCAGGGTAGGTAGAGATGAACAGCAAATAAGCAGGAAGGAAGAAGCATCTGCTTTATAATAAAAGAAGCACTTTACAAGCTGTTTCAAATAAAGGGCAAAGTTGACTGACTTAAGTTTACCTCTGCAACTTTAAGGAACTCTGAGATCCGTGTCATTCTAGTGAGGAACTTCTTATATATGTCAAGACCTTCTTTGCATTGGTTCTTTTTCATATCAAAGTACTTTTCTAGAAACAGTAACAATATTTCCATTAAAACAGAAATCAAGATTTGTAAATTATATGCAAAGTAAAAGCATATAGACCAAGACAAACAGAAAACACCTGCAGATCTGTTATTATCATAACTGCAGAAGTCACTATAACCTAACTTGCACCAAATGACAAAAGCTCTGTAAAATGTGAGCTATTGGTTCCATGCCAGCAATTACACCTTACCTTGCCAGTACTAGATACTACAAAAGTATAACCACCTTGAAGAGGACAACCAAGTTTAAGAACAGGTCACTCAAAGATATGTAAATTCATCTTCTTGGGAAAAAGAAACAAACAAAAAGGCAGTTTTACAATCTGGCAGTAAAATATTCCAGCGGCCAGATATCAGGCAAGCTTTTGATCTTCTCTGACAAACTGATGCCTCTTACTATGGTATGGTGAAATGAAGTACAACTGATTAGAAAACACCAGCACTGAAAGCAAGAGGGGCCCACCCCTCTTCTGAAAAGCCCCTTCAAGGCCTGTTTGTTTTTTCTTATTAAGCTTCACTCAAAGCCTAAGTGAAAGCAACTGCATGTTACTTCTTACCAAGGGAAAGGAAGCTGACAGAGGCTTCAGACTGGAATGCTGATTGATTTCAGATTGTCCCTTACTGACTTATTCTAGATTTTACTTTTCATTTTGCAAGCACTGGGTAATGACAGCAATCAGATAGCTTCATCCAATCAGCATACAACAAAATCAAGCAAGTCAACAGATTACTTTTAACTTAATTATTTTCTAAATTTAGGCTCCCCTTCACCTCCAGTATGTGCAAGTGAAAGGGCCTTAACCCCGAATTCATAATTCTCCATAAAATATAAGATACTCTTTAGGAACATAAGGCAGCCAATCATGGAAACAAAGCAACACTGAAGTTTCAATAGCCAAGCAATCACTGATGCGACTGCAGATTTGTAACTAACCATTACCGATTCCTTTACTACAAAACACAAACTGTTTCTTGAGAAAATCCCCAACCAACATCAATATTTTAACTCAGGATTGCCATGCAGTTCAGTAAGATAAAATTAAAAGGGAAAAAAAAAAAAACCAAAACCAGTGCACACAAAAATCCCTCAAAAAGCAGTGCAAGGAAAAAAAAAGTTAAGTTAATAAAATCTTGGATGGGGTTTGCTTTCAGATTTTACCTCTACCAGGGTACAAAGCAACATCAAATGCAACTGTACAGAAAAAACATGGGAAATAACAGTAAAATGTTGATGTTCTACAGTAAGACTGTTTCAGTTTCTCAAGACAGCAGCTCTTGTGAATCATTCACTGCGTTCCCCCCAGAGCAGAACATTGCAGAAAGCAGTTGTATTTACCCAAGAGGTTAATAATCCCTTCGTTATATGCCGCGAACAGTCTAATGGCATCTTTGAAGAGAAGCATGAAGGCAGCATTAATTACACCATTTGTAAGTTCATTGCTATTAACCTAAGAAGATGAGAGAAAAAGTTAATTGAACTGGATTGATCACTTACTGGAAAACTTCTAGTTAAACTCCAGCATGCTATCTCAAGACAGGCTTTACAATCATCTCACTGGCTATTAGCAGAAAGTAGCACCCTAACAAACCAACAGTTTCTCCCATCAAAGAATTAAATCAAATCATTTTGGCAGACATTTTTGTTAATCAGTGCTAATGTTAACTAACATAACTAAAAGACAGAAGGCAGAAATAATCAGCTTTTCAATAAACAAGCAATACTTACATAAGGTATGCAATAACACAATAATTTAGCACAAAGCATGCTTTCCAGTGTACATTGCATCAATTTTTTCTGATTTCTTGGGGGCATACCAACGAAAACAAAATGATTTGTGCTCTTTAAGCTGTGCAGATAACATGGAACCAAGTGCAAGGCCTTTAATCTTGACCTATATTACATGTTTGTACAAGTTGACGGTATGTCAGAAATGTACATGCTGCTAAACTTACATTAAAGTCAAGAAGTGCATCCATTTGATTTTGTATAATTGGTACAGTTTTTAAGAGTTTTTCTGTGCTCATTGTTCTCATCACTCCATCAGCCCTGTTGTGGAAAAAAAATTCTTCACATGAATTTTGAAGGCAATTGTTAGAAACAAGAGAAAATATATCAGGTCATCAGAGAAACAATCTAGGTCTTTGCCATACAAAGCTGTCCTGGTGGTGTTTAGGAATGGTGTCTAGCCAAAATAACCATAACAACTGCAGCACAGAAAGACAACTTATTTGGTCAAAATATGAATCCAAGATGAATTTTTACTCAGAGAAAATGAAACTGATAGTGTTTATAAATATAGGAGAGTTACAATGCATCAGGTAACAAAAAAACCCCAACACCTCTAAAGATTATTTTTGAAGCATTTTTTTATATATTCTTTTTTTCAATCACCCAATTATTGCTTTGTGTCAGTTTGGATTCTTTTCAACTTAGAGGTAAGAAATAAAAAAAATGCAGTTGTATGTTTTACAAGCTTTTTCAGAAAGATTCTAGAGACTATATGAAATTTCTTTTTAGTGGCTGACTACCAATATTTGGTTGTTAATTAACTGTTCAGATTGAATAGACTAAGATTGGCTGCATATTTGAAAGCCCAACAAATAAATACCAAAAAAATCCAAGAAAAGCAACAGCTGAGGAAGAGACTAAATCCCTTCAGTGACATGAAACAAATGCTTTCTGTAACACAAATCAGACAGCTTTGCAGTTCATCAGCATGCACACAGCAAACCAAAAGCTTCCTGCAAGTGCAAATCTCCTAGTGCATCTTCACAGAAAAGTTTGTGGCTCTTCTCCAGGTTAGAACACAGTGGGGAGCATGCTGCTTCCAGCTCTCTACTTGTGTTGTATATTTACTCCTAACAGCAAACAGCAAATGCAAGAAATTTAATGGGGCAGAGCATGGGTGAGAGGGCCCTGAGAAAAATGGAGGAGTAGAAAAGGCAGATTGCTGCCATCAGAACGGGTATTCCTATTGGCTCACAGAAGGACCTGCAGGCACACGGCACAGGCTAAATAATTCACCTCAGATGCAAAACACCTGACAAAACAACTGTATCTCTCTAGAGCAGCTACAGGCACCTTACCACACATGAATCTTAGGTGTGAAAAAACACTGTTTTGTGTTGCTGGCAACCAGAGTAGCTCTAAAGGCAGAAAGAGCAAAAGGAGCCCAAGCATCCTCCTTTTACTTTACCAACACACTTCAAACCAAAATGGACTCTACAGTCTCATCAAGGAAGCAGAAGGGATTTGGACAGTGTTCTGAGGCCCATATCAAATGCCTTTACAACATTAATGCAAAATATCATGAGACAGCCTGTTGTTACAATTAATTCATTCAATACTATTACATTCAGATTTCTGTGGATTAAGCGTTAAGTTTTCAGTTTCAATATAAATTCATATGTATGCATGATATAGGACATCCAAATGTAAAATTAGTATGATGCTTTTAAACCTTAAAAAGCACCATATAAAAATATAATGGAGAAAGATGGAAAGACTCAACTGTGATTGGTACCTTCTCTCCAGCCTTCCCAAAGAAGAGCTCCAGATTAATTCCATCGTTCACTATAACATGCAATTTACCAAACTACTGGTGCTCTGAACTGTGTTACTTTACATGTAAACAGGTACTTAGCTTCAGGCACCTAATTTCTCTTACATGAGCACACTTCCCAGGGAAAATCTGAATTCCTCTAGACCAACTCAGGATAATAGCTGCTGCAACTAAAAGTACAAATTTACACTGCTTTCACAAAGGTAGTAAATTTCACACAGATTTTGTGACAAGGACAGAGAAATACCATGAAGGACTGCAAGGTGTTTCACCTGTCATTTAAACCTTCCAGAACTACAAGCACAAATAAATTGCACACTCTATATTACATAGAAGGCAAAGTATACAGTCTATTGTGAAAGATTTGTTCAAACTTCTACTCTCTTTATACAGACTTCCATGCATACCATCTTTCATTCCTTTACAATAAGCTGTTAATATTTAAACATATAAAATTACAACTGAAGTAAAATATGCTTTGCAATATACGATATTGAGCAGTAAGCCTTTGTGTGTCATGGGAGATACTCGAAAGAGAAAGAGAGTCATTATTGTCTGTATTGGGCCAGAGCTGACATCAGCATTTTTCACTTGCATTACAGGACACATGACAAAACCTCAAGATCAGTAGAACAAAATGCAGTCCTTACCCTCTTTTTACTTTAGTGAAGTCAAAAGCCACCTGTCTATAGGAAACTGCTTTTTCATTCAAATACCTGCTATACCGCCTGATAAACGTTGACATGTCATAACCTGAAAAATCAAGTTTCAGAGGTTTATTACCTACCTAATCAAAGAACAAGGAAGTTACTCAAAATAAAGTGCAAAATACTAACACAAGACAGCCCCGTCAACTATGCAAAATTGTGCAAAAATATAATTTGAAAATAACTGCGTACGTCATTGTAGTCACCATGCAAATCAAACAGACAATACCACAAATATCTAGACAACCTCAACTATGTAAAAGTTTACACTTCATTTCCTTAGGAAATTACTTCCACAAGCAAAACAAAGTAATTTTTATGCAAGTTCTCTTATACTACAATAGAAATTGCTATCAAAAATTTAAATGATGCATTCACAAAGGCATTCACATCAGCTCTGCAACATTGTCTCATTTGCAAGTGAATTGAAAAAAAAGGCTTTGATGGAAAGACTACAATATGACAAATTTTTCTCTGTTAAGACAGCAGTGATAGGAAATATTTTGATAACTGTCAATCTAGGGGCATAGACTCAGAAAAAGATCTGTTCATAGTCTATGCTTAGAACATAGGAGTTAAAACTCAATAAAATGACAATTTGGTAGAGCCTTGTTTATAACTGAGAGGGTTTCTGTTCTCAGGCAACCACTTTGGCTACCTGCTCTAGTACACTTGTGGCAAAGATCAGAAGAATATAAGAAGCAGTAGACAAAGTAAGGAACCACCTTAGGAGAAAAAACAATGACAGCTACATGTATGGTCAGAGCTGCACTGAACTGCAGCATAGCAGTTTGGAGGACTATTTCAGTTGAAAAATCTGAACCAGAAAAAACACTTATTTGCCCACTGAATTAGTCTCGAAGATAAATGGAATGGTCTTTAATCAATTTCCCAAAAAATAATGTTATTTTTTTTAGATACAGCTCTTGTCTCACTGACATGATGTGATGCTTTTTTTTTTTTTTAATCAAGTTAATTATCAAAATTGCCTCATTTGGAGAGGTCTATTTATATAGAAATAAGAGGAATACTGAGATCTGTATCACTAAGGAAATCAGAAGCTTTTAAGTAAGCATGTTAGAAAAGATGCAACATGTTCTTCCAGAAGACAGCTCCTGGCACATCATTACAGCATTTTATTTAAGAAATGCAGTTCAGGGTAAAATGGACACAAAAGTTACTTCCTAAATGACAGGGTTCAATGAAAAAAAGACACCTTACCTTGCAATCCACTTTTGTCTAGGAAATTGCTCAAATTAAACAATGTGTTTCTGGACGCCAGATACTGGATAAAACGCTAGATGAAAGAGAAAAAAATTGAATACTTTTACTGTGTTACTAAGGAGAAGGAACTGAAGTAACAGTATCAGAAACTTTTTATCCGGGTTGTAAAATTCAGCCTTTCTGCCTTAAGACTGACTTCAAATGTGGAAACTTAAAAAAAAAAAAAAAAAAAAAAAAAGCTAAACTATCATACTAAGCCAGTTATTTTTTAATGCATAAATCTCTGAACAAATCCAACTGGCATTTTGTATGAAGGCCTTGTTTAGTCAGAATTTATTGTAAGCCAGAATATGGAACTCTGAACTTCTAGAAAAGTACCTTCAAATACATTCTCATTTTACATATTCATAGTTGATTCACTGACTTCAATTTTATAACAACTGATTTAATTTTACCAATTAGCCAAGTCATCTTTGCTCAGCATGCAATTGTAATGGTACTTAGCTTAAATCTGAAAACAAGGAAATGTTAATGTTAGTTTGTTTATAAATCAAATATCAAGCATAACAATCAACATAAAGCATTAACACTACCACAATACTTCTAATTATACACCATTACAAATTACGTTTCACAAGGCGATGAAGCTATTTTAATCTTGTAAAGACATTTCAGATAACTGACACTATGGAATAGGAAAAAAATTTGTACAGAGCTGCTACAAAAAGAAGCCAATTATTCAGTTGCAAGAAACATTTTGACAAAAGACAAAAAACAGTGTTGATTAGTTGTATTTAACATGTACTAATCCATTACTTTCATTACCATACACAGGTTACTTTGAAAAAGGTGGAGAAAAGTAAAGGCACTCAGTACCTAGTATAAAGGAATTAAGCCAAAGCTGGAGGCACCCTCCCTGGAGCTATATAAAAGACACTTATGTGGAATTTGGGGATGTGGGTTAGTGGTGGGTTTGGCACTGCTGGGTTAGCAGTTAGACTTGATCTTAAATATCCTTTGCAATCTAAATGGTGCTATAATCAATTTGCACTCTCATTGTTGAAGTACTATTTCCAACTGTGAAAACTTTCAATTTGAGCAGCAGCCTTACCCTCACTACTTCTTTAATATATTTGGCAAGCAAAATTCATTTGGAAATTCTATTCTTAATGGAAAGTATTTCAGACAGTGGTCCCACAAAATATCTTTAATTACTATGAACTATTTCGGTATCAGTTTTAAAGTCATATGTCTCAAAGTGCAAAGTGTATAGACTGTTTAGAAAAAGTGTCAGTTATCCCAATGAAAAAGTTTAAGCTTCAAGTCATCAACAGAAGTTTGCCCTCTTGTGGTTTAGTTAGGTTCACAGAAGGGATTTTCACCCAGACCAGCAACAACCTGCAAGTGAAACCAGTATACGTTTAAAAACTTTACCTCTCCCTCCAACTCAGACAAGTCAGAAGAAGCAGTTCTCTGAATGCAACCTGAAATGAAAAACTTTGGTACTTTGCTAAAGCTATCTCAATTCCAAAGTCCATATAGCTTTCATTATTCTGACTGTCTGTAGTAAAAATGAATATTTACAAATATTTTCTAAGAAAGCTTTAGAAATAATTTTTTTCCCATTTTTTTAAAGGTAAAACATTCAAGCTGCTGCTCTGCTTGGCTTGGTATTTCAAGCAGTAAGGCCCTACAGGAATTTGAATTGTGAGACAAAACAAGTTTATTCCTTTTTGTGTAACTTGGGTTTATGCTTGTGAAATCATTCAACTGCTAACAGTTTGGTGTTACTTCACTGTCCTAGGGTGACCCTCAAAGCCAACGCATAGGCACACATTTGTTTTCATTGCAAAGGATTAGGGGGTGATGGTAGAAATTAACCTAGAATCAAGTTACCTAGGAGAAAAGGGTTAATTACAACATGAAGGTAAAAATGTTTCCATTTTCAGATTTTATAATCCCATAAGAGTTAGTTTTTCTTGGGTTTTTTTCTTTCATCATTAGAATATGAACATAGTGTCCCAAATGCTGAGGGTACATTTTTTCTTACTTTTTACTCAAGAACTGTATACTTTGAAGTAGAAACAATGGAGGCAAACAGAAAATGAGACCTGGGTTCATGCAGAGTTGGACCCAAAAAGGCAAACCCAAAGATTGTCTTACAAAAAGTTAGTGGAAGCATTTAGCTGACATTTACAGGAATGAGGAGATGCAACTGTTCCCAGACACATCATTTTTGTATTACCTCATTTCCATACACCATTAGATGATGGGTTGTGATAAGAGATTTGAAGACCACTACCCAGCTACTGTTGGTGGTTCTTTCAAATAAACTGTCTGCCAGCTGTGGGATGTTCACATTCATCTCATTCGTGCACTGGATTAAATCTGCAATATAGAAATTTCTGTTATTATCAGTTCTGTGAAGGAAAATCAATAAGTGCTCCTCCCAAAAATCAGTACATTCATTTTATGTAGTAATACTTTTAGTGAAAGCTGAGGGGTTTTCCAGTAAAATAAATATTGAAAAGCACCATGGCTTTGGTCTATCAGAACTTTGTATTATAAAAGTTCACTCTGCTCACTGCCAAGATTCAATTGCTTTTGCAGCTGCCTTAGAAGCTGGCCCTGGAACAGAAGTACCATAATGATTTACACTACCTCTGACTTACAACTCTCAGCTTTCAAACACCTACAGCATTAAATAGCAAAATAATTATTACATGGTGCCATTTAATTAAGTTTTACTGGAAGATTATGACTAGAATTAACTGTAATCTCAGATTTCTGGCCTCTTAATGGATCAGTAAACCCTTTCAGACAATGGTTCAGAGTGAGCAATAAGAGATTCAAATACCGCTTAGTCTTGAGCCAATGCAATCAACACCTTCAAAAAGGTAGAGGAAATGCTGAGTGGCAAAAGCAGCCCCTAGCAACAATGCCATAAATTGACAGATTAATGTAGTTCAAACAAAGTTGGATTGTTAACCAAAAAAGATGGTTAGGAGCACAAGATCTGAGCTTGGCTAGCTAAAACAAAGCTTTCCAATTTCTGTTCAGCCTCGACTACTCTCTCACCTGTGTAAACATGGGGAGCTATACTTTTTCAGCACAACTAATACAACAATTTATCATCATCCAATAATTTATTTCCAAAGGCTGATGAAGGAAGGGATGACTAAGATCATGACACTATGTTGACAAATACAACAGAAACAACTATATGATAATACAGCTTCCTATCATTTAATATGAAGCTTAACTTAATGCAACATAGTAGTGATGAATTTTTTCTACTTTACCACTCCAAAAATAATACAGTAATTTTCACTGAAATTGACAGCCCTGTCAAAGGCCATAGCTCAGTAACAATCAAGACTTCACAATGACCTATGCCTGCATGTCTAAGGACTACCAAGGCATACTGGAAACACCCATTTAATCTGAAGGCAAACATTTCACCTTTGAAGACAATTTTATATCTTGCTATGAAGAATCATTCACCTTGAAGGACTCCTGAAAGACAGGACCTTCCTTCAGCCAGAGCAGCAGGAAAGCACAGGTACCACATACTCAGAACTAGTATGGTCAGAACCGAAAAAGATGCTATTTACATGTTTAAGTATTAAAGGAAGCAAGCAGGAAGTTATTTCCACATTCATAAATGTAATGAGATGGAGAGATAAACATTCTTTTATCTAAAATTGTGATGACTACAGGCATTCATGACCTCATTTTTAAGTCACGGTTATCTATTATTGGATGATGATTTGGGGCTGTTAAGACAATGCCAGGATATTACTCAGCAAGAGACGTGCTCTGAACTGGATCATGAAAACCAAGCCCTGCAGCTCCTTCACCTTCAGGTCTTCCCTCCTAAATAATAACACCAACAGTTTTGTGCAAAGCTATCTGGCAGGAACCTACATTAAATACAAAGGTATACACATCATTCAATGTCAAGTCATAAATTTTCCTATAAGAGGTGCAAGTGCATATTAGAAAGCAAGAACTTCCATTCTTAAATGCAACATTTGCCAACAGACCAACAGTAACAAAAAATACAAAAGAAGAGGTGGCATTTGAAAATCCACTATGTATAAACATTAAAAAAAAAACCCAGCCCAAATAAGTATCCAGTGTAGATGATATTTTGTGCTGGGAGAAATGTTGTCTGAAATGCCACTGAACTTTGAAATCATTATCTGTTGCAGTGCATAAAAGAAAACAGGCTTACTCTGTTGCCCTAAGAAAATCATCCCTCACAGGACTGATGTGTGTTTATGTGAAAAGTATATGAATAAACCTGGGGTGGGTGCAGAGGGAGACAGTGCAAGCACATTATGAGGAACCAGTGACCAGCTGGGAGAGAACATAGGCAAGAAGAGAAGTACAGAGGCAACCCCATCCTTCAGTGGAAGTAAATTTGCAAACACAAACAAGAGAGTCACTACAAAACTGCAACTACTACAAACTAAATTTAGTAAAACATGGAATTTCTCTCTCTCCAAAATGCTAATTAACAGATGCACAACAATCTGGTATGTCTTTATACCTCAAAGTACCTACCCCATATACTTCTCAAAAAATTTACATCTCTCTGAAATTTATTTTGAAAGTATCTTCACAAGCAATGCTAAATAGGCAAAGAAGTATTTGCACAGCTACATCCAAATCAGAACAGAAACCTTTTTGTTAACTACACTATAAGCAGTATAGTACAGACAGCAGAAGATGGTATCCTTCATCCCACACTACTGCACTACATCCCACACTGCATATACAATGCTCTTACTTGTTTATCCTATTCCCACAAACACCCTTCATTAAAGGAGAGGAACAAATATATAGTTATCTTCACATCCTACGCTTAACACAACTCGTCTCACACCCACCTATGAAAATACTAGCTATGTGTTTGGAAACCTAAGGGCCCCAAAGCAACATATCTCTAGACTGCTACTTACTGGAAATGCTAAGAGAAATACCACAGACAGGTGTATAACAACAGGGTACAGCGCTAAGGGGAACAACTGTCATCTTAGAAACAGTTAGAAACAAAATAGAAACAAAATAATGAAGAAAACAAAGGACAACCCTTGGTGAAAGAGTGATATCTGTTTCATTGATCATCTTGTCCTGGGAGTCAAGAAGGAAGACTGAATAGTTACCCCCATCAATACTACAGGAAGGAAAGCAATTTTATGTATTGACCTTCCACATTAAGGCCCAGAATACCTCAGAGCAGAAAAAGAAACTCTCGTGGGAAATACAAACCACCTAAAATCATAGAATTCTGCAATTCTAAAATCTATTACAACTTTCACAGCATAAGACACACAGCATACAGGTGTTAGATAACAAATGTCACTCCTTGTTTCAAAGGAGGCAGCAATTGGCAACAAGAACCTTAAGCTTGTAGTTGGCTGGGAGACTTACATGGGGGAAACTTAGACAGCAATGAATGCACAGTCATATCCACAGACGTGGCTGGGCAAAGCCAAGGGAAAGGCTACCAGGTTGTCCAGGGCATAAAGCACATGATGCACAAGAAGTGGTTGAAGGAGGTGGGGTTATTCCACCAGCAAAACAGAAGGCTGGAGGCAGAGAGAGGGAATATAAATACTACCTTCAATTAGGTACTTCTTGGAGATTCACAGAAAAAAGATGAGAAGGAAAGGGAAATGGTCAGGCACCAGAGCCTGTAAAAAACCAGAACTGTTAATGTTCAGCATTGTTTAAAAGCTGGGCTTCATCACAAAACTCGAGCTCCCTTCCCATCTAAAGCAATTTACAAATCTATGCAACATCTATGGAAAGAAAGAACAGAGGCAGGCAAAACCAGAAGTGAGTTACAAAATTAAGTTTAAGTTGGAAAGAGTAGTCTAACAGGTATTCCTAAAGATTGAAAACCTTAGACTTAAGTGATTGACAAATTTATTTTTTTTTTGAGAACACCGTTTATCTACCCACATTAAATCATGTATCAAATTTCAGCAGAGGTTTTAGAGTCAAAACTAGATTTTCCAGGAAAACATTTGTAGCTTGTTTTTAAATAGTGTGCAGATTTTATTTTTGTTATAACAGTTAAAGCTTTCACCACCAAATGACCTTCGCATAATTCAGTTCTGTTTGGGTCTTTTTCCGTCAAAGCAAGGGTTTTGCAAAGAATCATAACAAAGGTCTGGCCAACAGACATTTCAGCAACACTTGAAGATTTGCAACTGCACCTGTACCATAGCAAGCATATTGCCTAACCCTGTTCAAGTTAACTACAGCAAAACATACAGTACAATACTCAGGCATAGAAAAATAATATACTTGAAACTCCTAACCAAGAGTTTTACAGCCTTTATTACAGGAAAGAACCAAGCCATCAATTGCCCTATGCAATTCGTAGTTACCAGGTGAAAGAAGTATAAAGGTGCAAAGTAGAATAAAGTAGAGCAGGACTGAAGATACATACACAAGAAAGAACCAGCAATCACCTACACAAAGCAGTTACTACAAGGCTATGATGATAAAAGTACGCTGTCTACTCCACATTAGACATGTAGATGTGGATTAGCTACCCCATGGTAAGAGATCATGAGTCTTTGACCCATGGCTAGCATGAGGCAGTCAGGCTGGATAATAAAGCATCAAAGGCATCTGTCCCAAAGTACCCCAGATAATGTGTGTGCTTTCAGCACATGCCAGCGACCTAACTCCTTGTGCTGCACAACATTCCGCACCAGGCAGCCTGCTAAGACAAAGTTATGAAAAACTGATTTCCTTCCCCACAAAAAAGAACCACAAGGTATCCTGAATGAGTCTTTGATTTCATTTCCCAGAATCTTACTCATTAATTTGCAGTAAGATTATAAAGAACCGGGCTGAGAATAGTTTTCCTTAACAGTTTTAATTTCAGATACAGTTTCAGGCCATGCCATTTGTGGCAACTTGACGAGTAGACTGAACATAAGCCAGATTTACATACTTCATGTACATGCAGTACCTGATTATTTCTAATACAGGTTTACCTGTATCTCTCATTTTGAATAATATTTTTACTCATCAGTATCAACCTGAAAACACTTACAAGAGTAAGATCCTCCAGGCCACAAAGTGTGCCCCTCATCCCAGGTACTCCAAAATAGGTCAAGCAACTGTGACAGATATCTATCTTGTTAGCTACTGCTTTTGCACCTTTTATACCACAGATAATACCTAGATTAAGCAAGTAATTGGTTATATCCTACAAGTTACTGATAGTTGTGCCATTTAAAAAAAAAATACATACAATGGGAGAGACAGTATCCTTTCAGTAAGCAATTGAACTAGTGATCATCCAACATGAGTAGGCAGACAGTGCCAAGAGCTAAACACATTACATCCTTCAGTTAAAAACAAAAACAAGAATAATAAAAGGATATTTAAATACATACTGGTGGATCCAAAGAGCCAATACACATCAGAGCAAGTTTACTGGCAAATTTAAAATTGAAGTCACCACAGCAAACTTGTTTCTTTTTTTAAATACAAAAGGAAATATAAAACATTTCTTGCATGAACTAATATTCATGCAACTTATGTCCACATAGAGGAGTTCGACAGAACACAATTTAGTACCTTTCAAACTGAAGAGATAAAATGGCATGTGTTGAGGGTTAGTTCTTTCCTTTTTTCCCTCTGTGGAATTTTCCCCATTGTCATGCTAAGATACCTGTTGACTGGGCCCTGGTGACAAGGGGGAGGGGACGGGAGGGAAGAGGGAACCCCGCGAGATTCAAACAGCCAGAAGAGGAAGCGGAAGGCTGGGCCTCGGCCCATTTCCCCCGCGGAGTTCGGACGAGAAGGACGATCGCCGTCTGTGTCCCATCCCTGCCATCCCAGCGTCGGGAAACCACCATCGGACCCTGCCCGGCTGTCTTCTCGCTGTGAACTACCACCATCCAGCACTCTGCTGTGCACTGGGACCGACACCGTGAGCGGAGGGCTCTCTCTCCATCTCTCTCTCCCCCTGGGACAGCGCTGCCATCACCCCCAGCCCTCCTGCGGCTCTGCGGGACCCGCCCGCCCCCAGCACCGGGAACTGCAGCTCAGGGAAAAGGTGCCTGCAGCCAAAAAACACTGGGACTGAGTTACTGTTCTGTTTGTGGCTAATTTCATAGCTGTTGTTGTTCTTGTTTGTCCTGTTAGATACACTAGTAAAGAACTGTTATTCCTACCCCCATATCTTTGCCTGAGAGCTCTCTTAATTCCAAAATTATAATAATCGGAAGAATCACAATTTTTTTCAGTCCAAGGGGAAGCTTCTGCTTTCCTTGGCAAACACCTGTCTTTTAAACCAAGACAGCATGTCAGTGGACTGACACTCACGAGGGAACACTTGTGGCTAATCACAGTGGTGGAATACAGGACAGTGTCTATCCTTAAGATAATTTTACTTAAGAGTGTGCATTTCCTCATGATCAATTCCCCTTTCACCTAAGGCCATACAAAACGATTTTTAGATTTGAGCAGAAGACTTAGTAATTTTTGATACAGGGCTATTTTGCTTTCTTCTAAGGGACCAGTTTCTTAACAAGACAAAACATTCAAAGCTGACACACTTTCATTTTATCTTGCTTTTGGAAATGAGTGGGGAAAATGCTGGTGCCTCAACCCAAAAGCTGAAACAAAAATAAAACACTAATGGAAAAGACAGAGTTATCTACACTGCCAATATTCAAGTTAAATTCCTTTCTCTGGCTGCCTAGATTTTAAGTCATATAACGATTTTCAAATAATACCAGTTTCCTCTATGGTAGGGTATCATTTTCTTCCTGTTTTACACAAATATTTGATCACTGGAACAGAGCTGCTCCCTCATTTGGCCAGCAATCTGAATCAAAATGAAAAATGGCTGAATCTAAAAAAAAAATCTATTAAACAGCTAAAACATTTCCAAAGAACAGGTGAGAAAGCAGCAATGTGACCATTTCCCATGCAACAATGCACTGTGCAGCAGCAGTTAACATTGACAACTTTAGGAATTTGGTGAAAAACTTCAGAAATCAGAAGACAGTAAGTTCACATCAAATTGGTTAATTACATGAAAAATGATTGGGTTTATGCCATTGAGAAATCAGCTACTAGACAAAAAATTCCTTCCTTTGATTTTTTGTTAGGAATACAGTTACAGCAAGCTTTTACTATTTCTAAACAAATCTTGTAGGTTTAAGACAAACATTCCTCTGCTTCTCCCTAAAGAGCTAATGATCTATATGCCCATCTAGATTTGAAACACTCCTGTTTTAGATTGGGGGAAAGCACACACACGAGACATATCTTTCCTTCCCAGAATGACATTGAGAAAGTTTCACAAGAGGGGCAAAATATGGGTTGTTGAGAAGGAGAGGGGGGAAAAAAAATTAAAGAAATAAACATGTTCCAGTTACAGTAATGTAACATTTGTCAGCAGATTTTAAATGAAGGACAAACTGAATTTAGCATGAACAAAAGTTTTTCATGGTCCATTTTTATTTCGTTATTTACTGAACCAGATGTGTCTTTTAACTGAAACAGGTTGCATGAAATGTAACATAAAATACTAGAAATATCTAACCTCTGTTTAGTATATATTATTTCTTCAAATTTCTGTTACAGATCATCTTCCTTCCTTGATTAATTGGCAAGTCAGGGTAGTCCCTTATTTCCAAAAGTTCAGTAAAAAGTATCAAGAAGAGTTTTTCAACTGGCTACAGATGACCATAGGTATTTTGGATTATGGAGGCTACTTTTTCTATTGACCTTGACATAATGATGGTGAAGTGTGCATTAATTTTATCCAGTTACAAAATTGACAGAATTGAAATGACTTCACAAATACATACCAGTTTTATTCTAGCAAAGCTCTTTGAAAGCATTTCTAGAGCATATATAAACAACGTTCTCTAATACTTAAATACTTGCAGAATTTAACTGTGCCATGAAAAGACACTTAGCAAGACTTTAAGAAATCAGAAATGCCAAAATAAGAACAAAAGAAAAAGGTTTTCTGTAAAATCCATAATTAAAATCTACTTCTACAGATTAACAGTTCTGATAACTGTAAACCCTAACACAATCCAATGGATATTTTAAAAGCAGATAACTTAATGCAGGCACACGGTAACTTTCAAAATAATTTCCCACTTATTCTACAGGTGATGTCCTTATTTAAATAAGACAAATAGGATTAGATAGTTCCTGGATGTAAATAAGTACTTTCCATCACAGAACCAAGCACTTCTTCTAAAAATAACTCAGAATAATTCTTGACATTATTAAACTGATAAAATTGTAATTTTAAAAATACTGATTTCTTCCTCAAAACAATATATTTGGTAACTAAAAATTAAGCTTGTGCAAAATACAAGGATACCCCAAATGATATATTGATCAAACGAGACACAGTGATGTTAAATTTCTTTCTGAGCTACTCACTAAAGGACACTTAATCTGCTGAACTTAATCTGAAGAATATTATATAACAAGCATGTATTTGAAAACTGAGTGAATACTTCAGTATTTTCCTAATTAACAGAAGATATCTACATTTGCAGTTTAAAACAAAATATGTCATGAACACTCTTTGTTCTAAATTTAGGTTTGTTTCACTGGTGAATAAACCCATTTGTACCAAACCACTTTACTAGAAGCAGTTTACTAAATCAGATTGCCCCATGGCTTCACCCAAATCCCCTAGAGAAAGGACAAGGAAATCTTGACCACACATTTTTAGATTAACAGTAAAAATTCGTACTGAGAAATCCATCTCAGCATGTAAACAGCATCTTAACAGCTACATGCACTCACTCAGGAAGCAACTTATGGAAGAGGTAAAGAAATCTGAGAAGACTCATTCTATTCTGAGCTTTCCATGTTTAAAAAGAACTATTATTTAATATAATTTATATTAGATATGCAGGATAAAAAATGCAGAAAGATTTATTATAATGTTGAATAACTTGTTATGTAGCTAAAGGTTTGTATTTTCATTTAATCAAGCTGCATTCTTGCTGGTTTCTACCAAGTCAAACGAGACTATCATGTTCTCTCTCCTACTTAAAATTACTGTTTCTTACTGAAATTCTAAGAAATCACTTTAAATCTCTACCAGTAACCCTGGGAACTCAGCATTACTGCCTCAGGTAACTTTTAACTCTACATTTTTCTCATATGGCAATATTTTGAGTAACTTCTTCTGTTTGAGAACTGTAAAAACCTAATTAAAATACTTTCTGCAAAAAATACAATAAAAATTAGTTCAGTTGAACAATTGCTTTCAATGAAGAATTCTATGAAAAACATTAGTAGTGCCTACCAAAACTCAACAAATAAAGCACTGCTAAATGAAACAGCAAAAGAAGTTAAAAATAAGGGAAGCACAACTTAAACCATCCTGTAGGTCACACAATTTTCCTTTTTCTTTATCTTAATTCCTACATACTGGAAGGTGCCACATTACTACTTGATTTAATATTCATAATGATAATTCCAACTCCTCCAGTTACAAATACTGTGGAAATGACAAATGCAACTATGTACCTTTTGAGATTTGATTTCTCAAGACAGACTTGAGCATCACCTTTGTCTAAACTTGCCAAGTATCCTCATCACATTTTAAACATAAAAATACTGCTAAATATTGCCTCAACAGCTCCAGTCACCAACTGTAAATACAACATTCTCATTTCAAATATATTTGTACCATTAATCCAGAAACAGTTACAACCAGATTTACACAAGCATTCAGTGTAACTTGACAGCACATAAACAAGCTTGAGCAGTTCAGAAAATGAACATACCATCACTGTAATTCTTGCTCTTATCTTCTTATCTAATCAGATACATATCTCGATTGAAAAAAATGGCAATTTTAGGCAGTTCAGTTCATCCTGCAAAGAACCATGTTACACTTTCAGACAAGAGAAGCTGATTCTCTAAACCTCAGTGTAAGAAAATAACCTGAATTGCCAGATCATCATAGCAGAATAAATAACTTATACACACATTGAGGATCACCGACCTATAAAATAATTCGTGTTGGCCAGAACCTCTGAACATCATGTAAGTTCCAGTCAGCTCCTGCAGATTCTTGACTAAATATACAGGTTGTTGGAGCCTGGATTCCTCTGAGGAATTATCTTCTAAAGACAACCAGTTGTGGAACCACTATCAGTGACAATTAGTTTTGTTTAGTTTTATGTCTCTTCCTTTCTCTCTGCATATAAGGAAAGGCTATTAAGCTCACAGCTGACCAGACTTTGAGAGAACAAAATTGGCATTTATGGCTACAGCTACAAGTTACCCCATTACTGCATTACCACAACATTTCTACTGTTCAAGCTGAATGCAAACCATAGCTTAACTCACTTCAACTTCATGCAAGTTTAACACATTGCAGAAGTTAGTTATTTTAGACCAACACAAATTCATAAGATACATTAACTCACAGGATGTTTTCATGACAAAACAGGGTGGTCCCATTCCTGTCTCTACCTGCAAACATTCACACACTTCCATCACTTATGTACTTCTAGTGTACTTCTCTGAACCATACTAACTTCTCATAATCGAAAAAAAAAAAACAAACCCACACACACACAAAAAGCCCTGACCTCACTGGAGGTAGGTGAAATAATGGAGATGACACATGAGGTGACACAACATAGCCTAGTTTTCTCATTATCCTACATGATAAACAATGGCTCACAAGAGACCAAAATTGGCAAAAGCCACAACAAAAGGAAATGATGACATGCAAAGGTAAGAACGAGAGGTAAAAGGGAAGTGGACAAGTCCTCTCACTTTTGGCGCCAGTGAGTGACTGTTACTCAACCATCCCCACTACAGTCATCCCCTGTTCTTCAAAGAGATCTGCCTCGGCCTTCAGTGGTCACTGTACATCTCTACAGTTCCATGTTTTCTTAGATTAATATTCCAAAAGTCTGATGTTCTGGAGCAAATTTAAAAAATTCCCCTTGTGCTTCTCAGTGGAGACTGAATATCCATACTCTCCATAAATAAACTTCAACTCACAATGGGAAAACCACTATTTTCTTTCTTAATAAAATAAAAAAAATTTCTTTCAGCATTTCCTAGCTTTTCAGTCTTCTTAATTCATCTGACCTCCTCTAGATTCTCTACGGTTTCACTGACTTATATATATAAAACAGGCACATATATATGAACACATATATTTATTTATATATTGCAATCTAGCATCCCAGCTGGATAGTGGAAATTACTTCCTTCTACAGACACATGGAGAGATGCCCATCTTTCCTACATTCTCACGTTGGTGGTTTATAAGGAAAATTCAGCTAAACTCTCTTGCAGTCTTCCTGCATGCTCAGATAATCCTCTTAGACTCAAGTTTTACACCTTCCTTACACACTAAGACCTCTGCAAGCATTCATAGAGCACTACTCCAATTTATCAGTGTAACTTCATCTTCTAAACTTAGTCTGAAGCTGCAAATACCCCCAAAACAACGCAATTCTCTGTTGACACACAGTGTATACAAATATACCAGTTACTAATAAAAACCATAATTAGAACTACAGATGGACATATTCTCCACTTAGAGTACCCTCCAAACCATAGGCAAAGTGCTTTAAGCAATCTGTATTAAAGCAGAACTCTCTTGCCCCACTAAGTTTGAGAGTCAAAGAAAAAACACAGTAAAACCCATGGCCATTACCTGCTCCTACCAGTTGTGACAACAGAAAGAACTATCTTCATTAAAATCTAAACCCACTAATCAACACAAAGGTATCTAAAGTATATTAGTTACCTTTCTAAAGATGAATTTTCCAGCTGCCACCCACTCTTAAGAGTAAATTCTTTCTCAAAACAGAACAAATCAACAATTGCTTCAGCAATCCTAATACTGAGAAATATGCAAGATATACCAAAACTACTGAATACTTTTGCTCTACATTCAGTTCCTACACTACCCTTTAAAAGCATTTTATCATGAAATCTAGTCCAAAATAATTATTAGCTCCCACACATGCACTAGCACATTATTCTCACTGAAAAGTATCTGTAAACTTAGAGCCTTGATCCTGTCTTTACAAATACGCTTAATAACAAGCCTGTAAATCATATTCTGAAGATGATTCTTGATTAAAAGATGAAAAATGTCTGGATCTATCAGCCAATTAATATGCAATTCTTGCATAAACTGTATATTCAATCTGAATATTTAACCCACTGGCCTAATTAAACCAAGGAGAAACCAATATTCTTTTTCACTGATCATATGCTAATTTCAATGCATTAATGAATAAAATTATGAATAGTTCTTTGTTCAAGATTGCCAGTATTTCCAGAGTGCATAGCTGCAAACACTTGAGGATGCATCCCATTTCAGGTTCTGACAAGTGAGAAAGCAGGTACGTACCCTAAGGGTTCTAGATGAGCGCTGCTGTTTAAGAATACATTAGCACAGGTGGCCAGGCAGGCTTGGATTTTGAATGACAGCCAGCCATTGGTTTGATATTGAAATCAATATTTTATGTATTCATGTATCATATTAAATTAATATATTTATTTATAATAATACATAAGCATCCAATATATTTATAGTGTGAACAGTCACACATAGTGGATGGATAGAAGCACGATGAACTGCATGAGGTGGAACCTTTTAACTCTGATGAGGACTAATTACTTTGAAAATTGCATTGCTTAAACATTGCTTTTATATCCTACTGAAAACATGAAGGTATTTCAAGCAGCCTGCATACATGAGAGTTTATCCTATGATTTCACCTTAAGATGCATAGAGAAGGCACATAGCATGGTTTATAGATAGCTGAGAGATCAGTATGTGATGTCAGAGATATTAACTTCACCACCATGTACACATTGAATGTTATCACATGGTTCTCTGTCTCTGACAGGAATAGTGCCCAAGACATTTGCATACTTTAAATTTTTGGTTATAGTATGCAACTTCCAGCTCTCTCTTTCTGCTCCAAAGAACCTGTAGAAGTTCTATAGCTATTACACCCCCATACAGTAAAAAACAAGTCATGCTAACAGACATGTTTTTAAAACATGGCTTGTGAAACCCATGTACAAGCTGCTGTTGTACTGCCAATAGCACATACCCAATCGTTGCAGACTGCTCTGGATACCTCTGGGATGCAGGCATAGTACCATCAAATGCCTTACCTGGCACCTTGCTAGTAGTGGTACAGCAACATTATTATAGCCCAGCCCACTGGAACAGGGAAACCATTTTGTTAACAGACAACACCACCAAACAAAAAATTCTCAGCGAGCACAACTCTACAGGAGTTCTGCAGCAAGACAAATTTTTTGAGAAAATAAGCCTTGAACCTAACTAGGGTTTGCTTCAGTATCTAACCCTCCTCAATCCTGCAAGCAACTCCTAATCCCAAATTTAGCTCACCTGGTCGTGATATCTGATGATATCTCTTAAAAATTACACCCAAAGACTGTCTAAGTACCTACCACAGAACCACAGAATGGTTTAACTTGGAAAGGACCTTAAAGATCATCTAGTTCCAACACCCCCACCACAGCAGGTATGCCACTCATCATCAGTCTGCTGAAAGCTCCATCAAATCTGGCCTTGAACACTTCAAGGGATAGAGCATCTACAGTCTCTCTGGGCAATGTGTTCCAGTGCTTCACCACACTCTGAGAAAATAATTTCTTTGTAGTATACAATTTAAACCCTCCCTCTAGTTTAAAGCCATTTCCCCATGTCCTGTCATTATCTACCCACCTAAAAGGGTCTCTCATTTTTACATGCCCCCTCCAGGTACTCCCCAAAGCCTTCCTGTATCCATACTGAAAAACTGCAGCTCTCTCAGCCCATACCAACTTCCAACACCTGTGGCTTCCTTAATCTTGCATCACAGAGGTGCATCAGAAAAAAAACAGACTTCACCCACAGCATGTTTTGGCAGTAAACACTTTTAGCACACTAGCTGAATCTAAAGATATTTATCTTCTAAATATACAGAGTATCCACACAAGTGTAATTTAGGTGTTTCTTACATGTTTACCTTCTACATCCCTTCATTCTAAAAGAGGCACCAGAAAGCAATTTTGTATTAGTGATGTACCATCACACTAGAGCACAGTGAAACTGAAACCAGTGAGGATTAACACCAACCTGACTTCTGCCACCTCATCTCACTGAACGGATCTTCAAGCCGAAGAATTCCAAAGACCTTTGTTACTTTGCAGTTACTCACACACATGAAATCCACATTTTCTCTTTGAACAGCAGTGCAGCATCTTCAATTAGACAGTTTAATAGACAAAAGCAAAGACAGGAGAGAACCAAAGCCATCTGACCTGAGATTTTCCTGCTTCAATACTTGTCTCATTTCAGTAGCTCAAAGGTCTCACTCTAGCAAAATTGTTTAGAATATGTGTTATTCTCTTCCATCTTAAAACAAGATTTTGGAAATTAGATTTCCTTCTGGACAAAATCCAACTCTGACCATGAATAGCACATTTTTCCTGAATGCCTTTAGGAGCTGTCAGAAAGCATGTATTTAAGTGAAAGGAGTTATGTCTCTGTATTTGCCTTCCTCCATCAGTGCTGAAACTGCCAATGAAGGTGTGTATGTCTGATGCATGGTAGGACATTTCTTGGTAGATACCACCTTCTACAGCTTCTGGTTAACTACTGGACAAAACCCAACCAAAACCCAAACTTATAATTGTGTGGAAGTAGGTTTCCTTTTGTCAAGAGTCCATGCCAGTATATTGTACAAAACAGCTGCACTGTCAAGAGACTACAAAGGTGTGTCAGCATCTACTACAGGTCCTTTCGTCCCGTAGTATACTGATTAAAAACCAACACTCCATATTCTATTGCTATCCATTTACACAGATCTTCAAAATTAACTTAAGAAAGGGGAAAGAAAAAAAAAAACACCTGGGAAATTTTTGCACCTAAGACCAAAAAGGTTTAATCCATATTCTAAAATGGTTTGATTATTACATCATGTTCTTCCAACATCACAGAGATGCAAAAATTACTCATTTGGGTTCATTTTAATACAGTATCGAAAGTTCAATATATCAAGTTACTGCAAATGGTGCTTTTCTGGCATAAAATAAATAGAAGAAGTCCAAATTATTTAGACTTTTAAAATTAGTACTATTTATTACAAAACAATGCAAATGTTTTTCCTTACAAATAGCACAATGCTCAGCTGTTGGAGAAAATCTCCTCAGATGATACCTTTAATGCAGATTTTTACTATGAATAAACTTCACAAACATCATACTACAATCCAGCTAAGCAGTATTTCCTATTTTGTATGGATCTACGTATCTCACTTTTCTGTAGGTCTCTCAGGAAATACATACAGCAGCATCCCAGATAATCACTTATAGCTGACTAAACAGAGCTTAACAGGTCTCAGTGTAGCTCTGATTTAAAGGCTCATAAACAATGACATAAGCAGCCCAACAAAAGTGGAAGAACCTGAAAAGAGGGGAAAATAAGACAAAGACAGTTGACAGTGGGGCAAACAAGTGACAAACAAAACACAAATTTCATGAAGGAGGTTTGCTGAGGAATACTTTTTTCTCAAAGTTTCTACAGAAGAAGCTGATCAACCTCTAAATAGTAATCCTGAATATTACAAACTAGAAACACTCACCCAAAAGGTTGTTGCAAAAATGTCCTTACCAAATCTCAGTTAACAGACCAAGGAGGAAAGCAGTTTTGAGTATTTGCCTATTATATCATACAACGAATTTTCTTAAAGAAAAAAGTTAACTCCTGACACAGTATCTGAATTATTTGAATTATCAAAGCAGCAAATTCTCAAACTTCAAATATTTATCATTCAGTGAAAATCAAATACCATCCTCCTCCTACAAAGTGACTGGCAGAAAATCACAAGGCCAGCATAGGTTTACACAGTTGGGTACTTCAGCTGGTATCTCAGAGATCAAATAGGCTAAATTTTGTACTCCCTGGTGTTATATGAAACAGTCTGAAAACACAGTTTTGTACCATGTGGCTGAGATTTATCTTCTGCTATACAAAAAAAAAAAAAAAAATTTTACTCTGCACACCAGACTTTTATATGATTTCTGTCTAATCTAAGTGAGACTAATCTACATTTTTCCCATCAGGAATAGAAGAAAAAAGTTCAACCAAGAAACTGTTCCTTCCATGTCAAGCATTTGGTGTCATGCACAATTCTAGTAATTTTGGTTAAAATAAGAGTCACTGTTTTATTAACTATCATTTTTTCAGCAACAAGGAAAGTTCGTGATACATGGATTTAGAGTACTGCTGCAGCCATTTTAATGCAAACCCTATCAATTCCATACAATCGATCTCAACTTTTGCACTTATAAGTAGGTGAACTCATAAGGAGATCTGTTACTGACAGCCACTTTTGTATTATTTCTTTTGACAAAAACAGGATCAGATTTTGACATGAACTGTTAGAAAACTAGAAAAAGCAGACCACAAGAGATAAAAAACAAACAAATAAACCCCTCTGAATCAATAAAAACAGATATCACCACAAAATTGTCTTGACTGACACTCATATACTGTGAGTGTGCAGCTCTTCCATGAAGGGAGGCAGTCAAGCAAAAGTACAGCTAAATTCTTCCATTCTATTAATAGAAATGTTGGAAATGCCTGCCTAATTTAGCTTTTACTTCCTTTTTCAATTTAGACTAACATCTCCCATGAGACATTTGGAGGTCTCTGACCAAACAAGACTCACCCTGGCTCATCCCAAGCACATCTTCAATGCACATTTAAATGGCACTCTTTTACAAGGGCACAACAAAACCATCCTTTTACAGACCATGTCAAAGCTGCTCAGAGTAAAAAATTTAAAATATACTGTGAAAAGAGGTTAGGATGGTACAGGAACAACTTTCATTTAACATGCAGAGTAAAAAGGAAGCTGAATTTTTCCAGGACCATACATTAAGCTTTACCAATTTTCCGTAGATAAAGCAGAGAACCTTACCAAGGGGAACACACCCTCTTTACAGCAACACAGTTATGTCTGACTTCCATAAATCCAAATCAGTGCTTTCCCTCATGCCTCAGTTTTAGAGGCTGTTCCTGAGCCCTTCATTAGTGACCACACAGTCTTCAAGTTTCACAAGTCTCAGAGCCAACACAGAGTTTAAAACTTTTAAATCTGAAACTGGATGGGGTAAGGAGAATTGTATACAGAAAGAACTCCTCAGTGTCCACAGCTTTCAGCTGGGAACTTCTCTGTTTACCATGAACAAAGACACGTCCCTATCACAAACAGCCTTTAAGATAAACTAAAGCCAAGAGAAGTAGGAAATAACATCTGCCTTTCAGATTTGGGTAAAAGGAAAGAGACCTTCAGCCAGATTCTATCCTTAAACTATTTCATAAGAAAAGCTCAAAAAAGACAAAAAATTAGTTATTCCTTTTACTCCAAAGTAAGATTTGTTCATTGGTTAAAACCTCAGAGAGCTAAAACAAACATGGAACTCTGGTAAAACTGTGTTAAGACATCCTGTGTCACAGCCCTAGTACACACCAAGAGACTGACCACATTCCTATCTACAAAGACTCCTCATTAACAGTTTAAAATAAGGATCAAAGCATCTCCTCCAACCCACTATATCTCACTTACAGATCATTAAATATGAAAAAAGTCTCCTCAAAAACTATGTGTAAACAAAAAGCAAAATATCCCAGCAAAACAAGAGGCAAAAATCAGCCCCTAGAAATGCATGAGCTTCCAATTCATAACAATGAAATCACAAATTTCAGAAATTAAACTAACTGTGCTGTTCCTTAGTATTTGAGAAATAATACAAAAACTTCTTTGGATTTCCATTCCCTTACACACCAAATTCAGCACTGAAACAAACTTCATATATTCCATATATTACTTTTAATGCAAAGTAACCTGTTTGGAAATTGACTTAATTCGTGTTACATTTGAGAGACTTAAATGATGCTACATAGTGGCAAAACATTTCAACTGGACTAGTCAGGAAAAAAGCTTGGGCTTTTAAAAGCTTATGAACTATCAACCTAAAAATAAAAGTCTGTATCCAGACAACCATTTTTCCTCAAAGCCCAAAAAACAGTGTACTAGTCTGTGTGCGTCAAAAAGCTTACAGCTAAAAGTTGTGCATCCTCAGCTTTTCCATTCAACTGCTAATCAAATGTGACAACTTACTACACATGACCTAATCTTATTAGAAAAAACATACGACAGTCCACAAATACAGAGGTGTTCATATCATATTTGGGTCCATTTTTTTTCTTTTATTCCTATAATTAAAATCTACTTCACATGTATTGTGGATACTCTAATTCTGCAGTGCTGCACTGTAACACTCATGACTGTATTGCAAACATCCTAGGGAGAAATAATCCCTAACAAATTTAAGACAGGTTATTAATATATAACAGAAAAACTGATTTAAAGAACAATAAATCCAAATTCAATCATTTGAATAAAAAACAGCTGATCAGAACATGGCTATATCAATGAAAGCTAAGGAACATGGACACCCAGAGAGTTAATTCAAAACTTAAATATACCTAAGGATTCCAGTATATTTCTAAACAGTAAAGAAACTTCACTTCTCAAGAGAATAAAAGAACACAAGGATATTGTTCAAAAAGACATTTTTCTTTTTTATCAGCAACTAGGATTTGAACTAGTTGTGGTTCATGATGAACTAGTTGTGGTTCATGATGAATAAAAGGTAATTGCAAGTAAAACACCTGAATTTCAGCCCTAGAACTTACAAACTGACATAACTGCTTATATAAATATTAAACTCAAGTGCCCCTTGTGAGAGAGAAGAATGAAGGCATTTCATGAGTAAGCAAGACTCAATGAAGCCAGCCTTACATCAACCCAAAAATGAAGAATTGCTTTGGGAACTACAACTGTATCAGGCTACAATGCATAATCAAGTAAATATTCCTAACAAACTGATTTTTAAATGAAAGTTATTTCTAATCTCTGCATAACAGTATACCTGCCGAATTATAAATTATATGAACACCAATGGCTTCTGGCAAATAGAAAAGGGGACAGAATTAGATGTGATCAAATAACACCACTATTCCCTGTAGGGAGACTTAACCATCACAACAGTTCAAACAAGGTTTTACACTTCACATAAAAAATGAGGTCAGATCCAGAATACAGAGTCACTGATCAGAAAAATTCATAAAGTTTGAAACAGGTTGCAATGACAGCTGAAACTACTATGGTAATACTGGGCAGGGAGAGAAGGAAAAGGAATAAAGCAAATTCAAGTGTGACCTAAATAATATTGACTCATTTGTCAGGAAGAATGGACAAATAAACCAAGTGCAACTGCAAGCACATGTAGGTAAAACCGTGATGCAACTTCTGAACATATGGGAAGAAGTGGGGAAGAGAGGGACATGATACACAACAAAACTAAACCCAAGACAAAAAGCACATATTTGAATAGCAAAAGAGAGGTACAGATATTCTTCATGTCACTTTACAGGTCAGTATCCACCCCAGAAAAACCCAAACACTACCAACAGCAAAGCAAGTTACAAGGAGCCCTTAAGAACACCACGGAACATGAAGACACCAACTTCTACATTTTGACAGCCAAGACGTTCAACCTTTTGGTCTGGCAAACAGAGTAACAAATCACAGACAACCAGAGCTGCTACAAGTGGATTGAGTGCCAAATTGAAGGCAAAGACTTTTTTTTTTTTTTTTTTTTAGTTAAAAATAAGTATTCAAACCATGCTTATCTGTTTCTACAGCTTTGTAGCCTGAGTTTAATTTACAACTTTGTACGTTACCCACTTTGGGTCTGAAATCTAGTTTACTATGATACTTTTAGAAACTTACACTGTGCAGATGAATACCAATGGATTGGTTTGGTTTTGTTGGGTTCATTTTTCTTTTCTTATTTAACTAAAGTAATTAAGGAATGATAGGAACCTCATTATCACCTTTTTATAAATGGATAAAAGAAAATCCTTTTTTACGAGTTATTAACATGGAAAATCTGTTTATACACTAATTATTTAACCAGGAAACAGTGACATTAAGGATTCACAATTTGTGCTTTAAATTTTATTAAATTAACTACTCTAAAAAATCAAGAAAGGTTACAAACAATGCAGATGCTTTCTTGATGTCATACCACACAGCCAGCAACTGGAATAGCTGAGCTACTGCAAACACCATATTTAGAGTAAATATGTGAAATACCAGATCAGTTTCAACCCATGCAAACTTCTCACTTCCCACACCAGCGAAAGAATCAGTCCTGCTAGAATGGCATCGCTGCTGGAGCATACGAGTGTTGTGACTGAAGGACTGCTTCTTGGGATGAAGCAATAAAGGTCAGCAAGGAAAAATTTCAAAAGTGTCTTTTCAGGAGAAAAAGGGAGATGATGATGAGAACTTAAATTAACATAGGTATGAATGAAAGTATATAGGAGAGCTCAGAGTGAGTATAATTCCCACTATGTGAGGTTTTTTCATTTATTTTAGACTACTTATGTCATGACCTGCATAAAAGTGTCAGGATTTCCCTTTATGCCACCACAGTTAACTCCAGTAAATTGCCTTGTGCTTCATTCTGTGAATTAACATGCCCACATCAAATTTGAATGTAGATTTTCTTAATTTACACCCTCTCTTTTGAAGTAAAACTTATAAAAGCCTAATTTACCCTTGTATAACACTGCAAATGATCTAGACAAGCATTACTTTAATAAAGCTCCTTTAGCAAAAGAGCACAGGAGATTTTCAGTCACAATCAGAAAATCCAGTGTATTTGCTAAATCTGTATGAAATGCTTAATTTCATTAAGTTATTCTCACACAGTTAAATACAGCTTAGTTCCCTAATTTCTAAAATCTCAATACCAGATTTGTGACATATTACTCACAACTTGGATTTACTGCTAGCAGATTTGAGCCTACCACACCTTAGCACTGAATTTACTAACATTACATTTAGGTTTAGAAATTACCAGCCACTTGATAAAGCTCTGATATAAAACTAGGGGTGAAATATGAAGTAGAACAATATTTCTACTTCAAGTTTTGAAGGATACAGTTACTTTGAAGTTACTAGGAGTTAATAATCTGCCCACTGATGATCATATTTCACAAAGGAGAAAACAGCCAGAAGAGGAAGGAAAACACCGAACCCAACAATTTTATAGCAACACAATCTTCTTTCCATTTGATTGCATTCTTTTTTGTTAGTTACTTGTTGGTTACTTCTAATTGGCTGAAGACATAATCAGTAATAAAATCTCTCTCATACCAAGTCTTTGCAAGATAACATGGAGCTCCAAACTGCAACTACTCCCAGAGTTAAGACTTTGACCAGCAGAAAATCTAGATGGTTAAATTCACATGGTCATGAACAAAAAGCAAAGTTTGCAGCAGAAGAGTTTGCTAAAATGCTCAAAAGGGCACATACTTGAGATTATTGATTTAAACTTGTATTGCAAACTACTGGAAAATATTAAATAACTGCCTCAGTAGGGGGCTTCAAGACTTCATAAACAAGTCATTTGCAATTCTTACCTGATTTCTTCTATCATGCTTAAGAAACAGCTACTTCACAGTTTACAGAAAAGCACACATATCCTACCAGTAGTAAAGCTACTATGTGCTATTTTTAAAGCATTAATTGATGTCTAAGAGTCTTTGAGTGAAAATATTTAACGGTATTGAGAAATATCAATTTAAGGAAACTGTTTAATAAATTAAGCTTTCAAATACAGGTGTCTCTGCTTCAGAAATAATGTTGCATTATCCAGAGGGCGAAAGACATCAATAACATTTTGTAAGTGAACTTTCCCAGAATTCTACCATCATGAACAAACCATGTACTTTACATAAGGCAACAAACGTAAAAGTCGGGAAGCTTTAAATTCCACATTGGATAAGTCATCTCTTGTATTATTATGCAAACTACCATTACTTTGTGAGACAAGTCATAAGGGACAACTTAAAACTTTCACACCTACAAATCAAAAATTGATTTTAAGATTAGGAACTGAAGACCAAAACAGATCATTAGGTCACAGGCTGAACTACAAAAGAATGCTTCTCCCAAACTTCCCTTTTAGAAAATGCAAGAGTTGACTGCACCATTAAAGAAAAACAAAAAAACAAAACAATGTCAGCTAGAGCTATGCCCCAAAGTTACATGACACCTGAATAATCATAGCTGATGGAAAACAGTGGTGGTATGAAGATTCACAGGAAGCTGATTGCAGGTGTCCCACAGCTTCTCGTCCTTAGCTCCTGCCTCTTACTTCATCTGAAGCAGAATACGGCTTCAGGCTAAGTAGAATAAAACAACAGCTGCACAACTACATGGCTATTCTTTCTGTAAATGAGCAGCTGTACTAGAAAATTGTCCCTCTGGCAGCCAGGAGGAGTATGATAGCTCTCATACTCTACTAAAAGGCACGAACAAATATTCCAAAGGAATTCCAGTAAAAAGAAAGTTGGCTAAAGAAAGAAACAAAGCAATCAGAGAAAAAAACTGAATATTTCAAAAGAAAGTTGTAACAATGCAATTATCTGTATTTGAAATAATTACAGTTACAGAGAGCATTTCTAAGCAAAAATAACAATGCCTCCAGAAATTTAAGTCAATTGCAGAATGGGAAGCAAAGCTGCAAGAAACTTCAGGTGATTCTGCCAAAACCAGAGACAAAACACAAGTTTGTTGAAGCACTACAATGCCATAAAAGGAATGTGGATAATCTGTTTCTACTGGAGAGCACAGAAGTACCCACAGAACTAGGAGTTAATTCACCTCATCACTCAGTTACAGTTAAGCATGTAAAGGCAAGTGAACACTTACAACGCTGGTTTTCCCAGCTTTCCTACAAATGTCTTGGTTGATCCAGGGAAAAGCAACAATCCGTGTCCCTCAGTTCCATAAATTACCCTCCTTGTACCATCTCATTTTGAAACAAAAGTTGTCCCCAGCACAGACATTAAGCAAGTTCTGAGCTGGGCTTTTCTCTGTCCTGGTAGTAGCCTCTAGACAAAACCAAAGCAGCTGACACTAGTGACTTAGGAGTTAAGTTCCCAAAAAGCTCCTTCAGGTTTACTTTCACTTACACAGCTTCTCATAGACACCTACTCAACACAGGGCAGGGTTCTGGTCTACTGTCTTCCTTAAAAGTACACATTTTCTTTCACAATAAGAAATCAAGGAAATTACACTCTGGCTTAATTAGAGAGATATTTCCTGTTAAGAATGGGTAATGACAGCATCACAACTTCCTTCCAAGTCATCCGTCCACATTCTCCTTTAAAGAGGGCTACTCCATTAGCTACAAGCAGATAGGGTTACTACACCATGCTCATTCAAGAGGCCAACCCTAAATGCATATCACAACAAAGCTGGTTTAAGTACACTCCACAACATACACATGTACACAAGCATTTTTATGCTACTGAGCTATCGCTGCAACAGAAGTTTCCCTGAACAAACCCAATGAAATCTACTTGGCATTAACTTCAGGTATTCCTAATATTAATGAATCTCCAGGTATTCTTAATATTAATTTTCCATTACATACACAAGCACACCTCCCTCTCAGAATCATGTAAAGGAGGAGTGAAATCTGGTAACAAGTTTTCCAGCACCATTTATATTCCAACAACCTAGAGCACTTGTTCTTAGCATCAGTATCCATCACTCAACGTGGAGACAAAAAGCTAACTAGAAAGAAAGGGTTGTACCAATCTCATTGTGCAAGTTAAACCCACAAACCAGTTTAGAGCTCCCACTACTCAGACAGGTGTAAAAACTGGGACAAAGTCCTCGTGAAACTAGGTTTTCCATATAAGATGAAAATGTTTTGAGGGCTCCAAGGCTACTAAATCTGATTTCTGCAAAACAAGTAATCCATCAAAACAAAAGCAGCATTTGGATTACCAAACAGAATCCTTAAAACCAGCTCTAAGGCTGGACCTTCAAAACAGCAGAAAAAAAAAAAAAAGTATCATGGGTTCAAGTATACAGCCTCAAGATAATGTTACTACCTAGCATAAGCCATGTCCATTTGTAAATTAGAAGTCTTTCTCCCTCAAACCAAACAACTACACTTTGTAATGGGGGAGAAAGCATTCTTTGAAGTATATTACATTTTAATCATCATGAGCTAGGGAAAGAATTCGTTTTTACTGTCCTTGATTAAGATAACCACCACTGAGGGAAAGAGAGGTAAACTAGGATGGAAAGCACTTCAGTTTTCAAACTCTATACACTGTCAAGAGCAAGATAAATAAGAACAGGAATAATTATGTTCACAAGTATCTATATTGGACTTCCCTCCATTTTCATGAGTTAACATGAGGCTGAGTTAGTTAAATCTGTTCAAGACAGCTCAAGCTTAATGTAGAAAGAATTTCAGTAACCGGACACTCAGAAATCTTGAGATCTATACAAGAAATACAGTAACAAAAATGTATGTCACGGTAATAGAACATGCTGCAAAACTAAGACTTCATTACAGGACAGTATAGGAAAACTCAACTTATTCACCCACCCAGGACACAACCTATAGTGAAGTAAGTTTTAACTGTATCATCATAATAAGCAACAAGAAAAATACTAAGGGAGCATGTTGCCTATGAAGACTGGTATATTAACTGTCAATTACAATGAGATATCAGTTCATAGCACTTACTAAGTTAAACTTTGTTGTAAAAGGAAGATATGTACAAATAGTTCAGACATGGGGCTTGAGTTACAGCTTGTGTAAAATATATTTATTTTAAAGCATACAAACATAGAGGGTATGAACAAAGAAAAAGTTCAAAATACAAGACCACGTGTCATTTCCTGATGCCAGGAACAGAGACTTCCAACAAACATATTAGGGTAGCATACAAAACATTCTGCTGTGATCTATATTAACCATTAAAAAGAGGGACTACCAACAACAACAAAAAGTTTGCTTTGCTTTGATAAAAGAATTCTCAGAGAGAGTCAGAAACTAAAACTCCTGACAGTCTAGAGTAGAAAAAGGAAATACAGAACTGGTCTTCTCATCCAACAACTACCAGACAGCTTTCTAAGGAAGTCCAGGCACCCTTCTGCAGCAGCACACTGGAGGTCTCCATTAGGTTGTCTCCCAGCAGCCCTTTTCAGAACATCACCCTTTTACAAACACACCCCACCTGAGGAGCAGTTTTCTGGCCAGCTTCACATTCTTTTCAACAAAGCTTACACCACAAAATAACTCTGCTCCTAAATGCCTTATTACTGAAACTGTGCTTTTAGCACTATTACAGGCTAAACCTGACAAGGTTTTCTTTCCCAAAACCCTCAGTTCTTCTGTGTGAAATCCAGTAACATCAAGATTTCATACATATGCCATATGAAAAGATGCTTTCTCCACCTGCCAATAAGTTACTCAAAGCACAAAAATTAATCCTCAGTGTTCTGACACCTTCAGTTAACCAAAAATAACAAGACTACTCAGTTATTATCAACTTCAGCCAAAAGATGAGATGAATGAGGGAATACCAAAAAGAGACAGAGGCAGCTGTTCTGGGACTACCCTAAAAAATAAATCACATTGCTCTCAGGTACTTGCAGAACAAGAATTTCTTAAACTTTAACATGCACACATTTTGGTGGAAAGAAGAAAGAACTGCAATACAAATGTAATCCTACTACTATCATCGTGTGTGCTCATTTGGATACAGAGCAGTTCAGAAGGCACAAATTCAAGACTAATGAAGACTCAACCTTCTCCTGCAGATGTTGGTGGGAGGAAGGGAGAAAGCACACATATAGAAAGCACAGACACACAAATCTCTCCAGGATCTTTTATTACCTATTTGGGAAAGTGAAAGGGGGGTGGGGGAGGGCTGTCCTTAAAAGGCCTAGAATAGACAGATGCAAGACAAGACAATCAGGTATTCAGATCAAGAACTTCCTCGGTCCTGTGACCTTACAGCTTCGTGGGAGACACACTAATGTGAACTTTGGTGTTCATAATTTTCTTCATCATCACCTGGACAGATTACAGTTGATAGAAAACCTTTCAAGCCTTCCCACCTTTGATCTGCTCTTAATAGAAACCGAAAAATGGCCAGACCCTGCATGGTATATTAAGATCAGGTACTGAAGTTCTAAAGAAGTCCTCTTAGATATATCTTCTCAACCGAATGAAACAGCCTAGAAAGCAGACTAGGAACATCCTTACTGAGAGAGACTTGCCCCTCAAACAGTCGTTTTACACATTTTCCTACATGGAAGATTTACATGATTGCTAAAGAAAGATTTTTTTTTTTCTAGTAAATTACCTGGAAAATAATTAAGATAACTGATAAGCTATTCCTTCCTGAAACTCCTGCACCTCCTCTAGAGAATGGGGGAGTACTGCCCTAGCACGACGCAAATGAGATCAATCAGTAAGGAAATTGTAGCCCATTCCTCTGCCTGGCCTCCGTGGTTCTCTCTCTCCCGAAGAAAGGGGTATGGGGCAGCTCCTGTCCTTCAGAAGCTCACATTGTCCAGGGCCCTGTGCATAAGGAAGAGCTGGCAAGGCCCCTTTCGGAGAGCAGATACATTGAACAGGCTCTCCCAAGCTCTCCATCGCCACGTCCCCGACCCTACGCCCCCGCCCTCCGGGTATGCCCTGTGCTGAAACCCTGAGCTGCTCCGCCTGAGGAGGCTTCCCGTCCTCATGAGGCCGGTGGGATGGGCGGCAGCCCCACAGAGGGACCCTAGGACAGGCCGGGCAATCCCGCTCCTCGGCGGGACGCTCGAGGAGATCCCTCGGGCCGCCGTCCCCTCCCGGTACTCACAGTCCAGGTGCTTCTTCTTGGGGCCCATGACCTCGTGGGTCGTGGCCTTGCACACGGTTTTCGAGACGGCCGAGCCAGTCACGCTGTGCTGCGCCGCCGTGATGCGGTCGGTGAGGCTTTGGCCGGACATGGCGGGTTCGCTGGCGGCGCTGGAACCGAGCGCGGCTCCGCTCCCTCCTCTGGGGCCGGGACGGGAGGAGTCGCCGGGGGGATGGAGCTGCGCGGGCTCCTCACCCCGCCGTGCCGCAGGCGGCCCCCGCTCCGCCCTCAGGGACGGACCTGTCACCCGAGCAGGGACCCCTCCTCCTCCTCCTCCTCCCGCCCCCCTCCCCCGGCCGCCGTCCCCTCCCCCTGCGCGCCCGCCCGGCCGGGGACAGGGACACGCACTGGGCGCCGCAGGAAAATGGCGGCGGCCGAGCTCCTCCTCGGGCCTTGCCGGGCCTCTCCCGCGTCACGTGACCGCCCGGCGCTCCGCCCACGTGACACGCACCGCCCCCCTCAGCGCCGGGGGGCGAGGGCAGAGGGCGGGAGCTTCGCCTCAGGCCGGGATCGCTTCTCCCGGAATCCTGGACCCGGGAACGGCCTCTCCTGCCCCTGAGCGCCCTTCCCCTTGGGCAGGCTTCCCTTCCTCTCGGCAGGCTCCCTTCGGGAGATTCGGTGAGCCCCTGCTCGGGTTCAGCGCCGGGTAAAGTCTCCGTGGAGCGAGTGAGGGGTGTCTCCGCCCCTGAAGGAAGTAGTTTTGTATTTCTCAGTCTGCAAAGTTTTTGTGGAAACTCCTTTGGCGTCACCTTAGGCTAGGGAAAGCTCAAAGGGAAAAAAAAATCTGCTCTTAGGCAGCGAGGGGTTCGGAGGCGGCTGGTTGCTGCCATCGGGCTTCTATTCAGAATTATTCTTATTTGAAAGCTCGCCAAAAGTTTCTCGAATGTACATCACGGCCAGCGCAAAAGCCCTGGTGGTTTCCAGGTCCTTCATGCTTAGCCTCCCGCTGTTCTGCTAGTCAGCTAATGCTGCTTGGACTTTCTGGGGGGCTCTGTCCTTGGCTGCCGGGGACTGTGTACGAAGTTACTTGGTTTCTGTTCATAGAAATTAGAAAGTGTTACTTTAAGGCGCCTTCTTCCAGCCTGGTACCTGCAGCTGTAAGCCTGGTCCCGGTGACAGTGAGGAGCGCCTACTTTCCGTCCTGGCCCCCTACCACCCATGGCCGAAGCGCCGTCTCAGCCTCCCAGCTCTGCTACTTCCATTGCTCCTTGAACAGGGCTCTTCTGCTTCCCAAACACACAGCAGTGAATAACACAGCAAAACCACAGGATTCCAGCTGACAAAGTTCTTCCTTTCCCAGAAGTGCCTCCTGAGGAGCTGTCCTGTAAGTGTCCCCCATCTATGAAGCCACTGAAATGTTTATTGGGCAACTTAAAAATAAGTGGTATACAAATGATACTCAGCTCTGTCTGCTTGACAGGATGTGTAAGTAGGATTATCTGTTTATAATGCGAAAGGAAAATTGGTGTCAGAGGAAGAACATCTGGTGAAAGCTGAACCCAAATAATGCCATTTGTGCCATTGTGTATGTAAAGAAGGCTTGCAACATATAGAATTTGCTTTCTTCATGATGTCAAGCTCTTTGAGGATACTGTTGTATTTGTATTCCTTGGCTCCTTCTGATCTGCTTTAGGAGTCCCAACTATCCATGCTGGGGAAATAAATTGCTGATGTATACAGCAGCAGACTGTGGCATAAGACAGCTGTAGTATAAAGCTTCACACTATGAAAACACAGGGGCTGCTCTAGGCTACTGATGCAGCAGCACACACTGATATTTTTTATGCTAACTTCATCTAGGACCTGGATTTCAACACTCCATTTCAGGCTGCTATTTGGAGAAATTCCATGGAATTGGCCTGAGTAAATTAGGCTCCATCACTTCTTCTTTGATGATGCCTGTCACTTTCTCCAGGAACAGTGAAACTATCCAAATAGAGGAAGCTTGTGACTCTAGGAGTTACTGAGACCAGATTTGGACAAAATATCTAATTCCTAAGGGAACAAAAAGTGACCTCAGTCTTAGAGGTCCAAAACCAAAAATAAATTTTGCCTTTTTTACAGCCCTTCTTGCTCACAGAAAGCTCACAGGTTTACTCCACAGTTAAAAATTCTGCTTGTAATGCTTGTTTGTAAGCAGAGATGGGCGAGTAAACTGATGGCAAAATATATTTTGATAATTGTTGCTTTTTAACTTCTTGGGAGACACTTGATGCCATTACAGCAAGAAGCTTGAAGCACTCTGAGAGATAATATCTGAGTACCTCCCAAAGATTTGGAAATTGAAATCAAAATATTATCTCTTTTCCTTTCCAACCTGAAGAAAACAAGTTCGATTAGTTTATAACTCATTTGTTTTTGTTTGTGTGCCTGGGTGTGCTTGAGAATGAAAGGAGAAATGAGTACATATCTAAAGAGAAACTACTGCAGAGATAGGAGTCCTATATTTAGTGAAGCAGCAAACCTAAACAACATTCTTTTCTCTTGTGAAAAGTTCTAGAATCTGGATCTAGTATTTTGCAGGTGTTCAGCTATCCTGGAAGGACAAACAAGCTAATAGATCTGTTTCTTCCCATGTGTATTGTATAGTACTGAAAATCTAGCCTCAGCATGACCTCTGCAATTTATTATGTGTATACTTTTCTTGCAACAGCGGCATTTCCACTCTGTGAGGTTCCTGTCACACTGTAATTCCTGCAGTCCGACAGGGTGATTTGGAGTTCCCCGTGCTGCTGGCATCCATGCCCTTCCTCCTTGCTTCATTCTACTGGACCCTATTAGGAGAGCCATGGGTTGGGGGCACTATTAATCAGCTTCAGATCTAAGCCAGGTGTTTTCACTGAATTTCAGGTCTATTAGAAATCAGCCCATCTGAGGCACAAAGCTAATGAGGAACAAAGCTGAGCATATGCTGATAAACTGTTTCAGGCTCATTACCAAGGATTTGAGGCCATATCTGCTAACAGCAACAAAAAAACCTGTAATTTGGGAAGCTAAGGGGGCTAGTGAAGAGAAGTTGAAGAGAGGGAATAACTTTAAAATAGAGCTGGGTGTTGGAGCAGCTGAAGGGAATGGTAAGAGTGATGGGGCAAGAGGCAATGGGGAGGAAAAGTAAAGGCAGCAAAGCCACCTGTGTAAGGTTGGGAAATGCCCTATCAGTGTTGTATAAATGATTTTGAAACAAGTTACAATCCAGATGTTTCACATGACCCATTTAATGGATCACTGTAGTTTCAGTTGCTGTTAAGGGTTATAGTATTTTCCCCAGCTTTTCAAGGAAGGTGATTTTGATGTCAGCCACAGGAATTCAGCATCGGTTAGAGTAGACGTAAGATGTAGAATAGACTGTAGGAAATAAAAAGCACCAGATTCACAAATATAGCTCTCTATTACATTTGTCCATGTCTCTGGCCATTCTGTGGTCCATTTCTTGTGCACCTCTGGCAACAGAGAACTCCAGAGCAGCTGCACAGCTGGAACCAGGCCACTCATTGACCATATGCGGAAATCTACGGTTAGTGATGCACTTTTGAGTAGCCTAATTTTGCCCAGCCTTGTAGAACTGTGCCAGTTTAACTCCAGTGTAATAATTTCAAAACCATGTTCAAAGAGTTTGACAAAGATTTACCCAATGTTGTTTTTTTGTGACTATAGTAAGAATTCAATATGATTTGCATCACCATAGCAACTTAATAATTTAATGGGCAATAATGAAATTTTTGCAGCAATGCCTCTGAGAAGATAAAGAAAAATTAAATTGGAACAAATCAAAATTATGGATAAAAGGACACTTGTTAATGGCATAGTGAAATGAAGTAGACCAGGAGTGTGGCTCTTGTTACTCATTCATGCTGCCAACAAGACCAAAAGTCAACAGAGGTAGGCAAGGTGGCCACATTGGTTGGCTAGGGGAAAAGGAGGCAAAAAGACAATTGGTCATTGCAATCTGAAATATTTCAAAATAGTCATGAAGCACAGTGGAATTAGGATATTTTTTAAAGTTATATACCTCTTCACTACTTCAAATGTGCTTGTTCACAGGTTTTCCTTTTGCTTCACTTGTATCCAGTTTCTGATCTTTCATACTTTTAGTACTCAGCTCCTTCCTTTGCTAATGATCGTTATTTCATGTTCATTCCTGTTTCAAATACATCACCCTTATCCATTCAAATATCCACCCTGAGTCCATCCAGAATTTTCCTGCTGAAACAGGGACATTCAGCTCTTGCTCTGCATTCCTCTTATGTCACCTGTGTTTCTTTGAGCTCCACCCTGTCCTCACATCTATTCCAAATCTATCAATCCTCAAACCTGTTCCAGCTGATTCCTTGTAAAGACAGCTTCCTCAAGTCTATAGTGAATGAGAGATCTCTTTCCCAGTTCTCTTCCCTCTTTCTGGAAATAGTGACAGCTTTCGTGTATCTTTTGTTCCTTTTGATTTTCCTCTTTTGTGCATCTCTCTGTAAGGCAAATATCCAACTTCCTCCCTCATACACAGTATTCTAAGATCTGCAGGTTGTGTAACCTTCTCATGCAACTCCAGTTATCTAGTAGTTAATGCCCCTTGCAGTAATGTTCCCTGAAAAGAAGCTGACTTTGTCAACAAAGAAAGCAAGCTGTCCAAAAGCTAACATAATTTTGACATGAGTAAAGCACACAGGAAGGGACAAAAGTGAGTCAGTACCATTGCACAGGAGGGCAGCAATCAGAACTAATTTTACGGTACTCACTTTGGAGCAGGATATCTGCTCCAAAGTAGGAGTTCCCGTGCCTCTTGAGAGTATCTAAGTAGAGGTGGAAAACAAATATGATGCTTCTGAATCCTCTTGTGTGTTCTAACACCTTTCTTTCCTTGTCCTGACATGAAACTCACACGCTGCAGAATTGATTGTGTCATTAACGCTATAAGCAAGATTCCTAGCTGGCTGACAAATGCACATAGTAAATGTCTTTGAGTGTGAGAGAGAAAGGAAACAAGCTCCCTTACATTTTGTTCACACTTTCCAGTGGATGTGTTAAACACTGACACCTCTGAAGAGCAAGAGGCTTGCTGTCCTCTACAACTGCCATGCACTGCCCATCAGCAAACATTCCTAATGCATTCCTGCTGCTTCTCTTTCCTACTGTGGTTTTTTACACATCCTTTCTCAGCAGTGGGCACTCTCACAGTAACTCAGATACTGAACAAAGAGAAACAAGCCTTACAACACAGCCTCACCAGCATGGTAAATGCACCTATACACTTTTCCAAGGTTTCTGGAGACTATCTATCATGCCGGACAAAAAAAGTGGTCCCGTTCCTGATAGTGACACTTGTCCTCATCCTTTCCCCCTAGTTTGATGTTGAAAACCTAGGCCCTCACTGTCAAATGCTTCTCGCTGTCATTGCAGGCTGGCAGTGTTTGTGAGACTTGGCAGGAGACAGCATTTGATAAGAATCCTTCTCTGGGCACCTTTGAGAGGGCACTGTCATTCATTTCACTCCCCTGCCAGTTCACAAACACCAAGCCAGCAGGACAAGTACAGGAGGAACTGCATTCCTTTTGGGCTCCTGTAACTTGGAAGCAGCCTCTATCATTTCCTTCAGTCACCTTTGAGCCAAAAGCAAGCAGAACACACTTCCGCCCCAAAGGAATATTTTTAAGAAAAGTTATAAGCAAACAAATGGGCAGGGTATCAGTGGAACAGCCATTGCTGCCAAGCTAAAATTGGTACTTATACTCACACTCTTGCACACATATACGTACAGCAGAGCTTAATCAATTCCCTCATTAATGTTGAGGATCATGTGCTCATGCTCTGTGTCTGGGAAAGCTTTACACCCACATGAATTTTGATGTGGAGCTGAAACAAAAATGTTGATGCTGGCAATGCCAACTATAGAGAGTAAATAGCTGGGGCCTGCCAATGCTGACTTGAATGGGGCTTCTCACACAGAAGAAAACCTACATGTGAAAAGTATTCTCATGATCAGGTCTGTGCAGTAAAAGTAAATCCTGGTTTTTCTTCCTCAAGCAAATCAATTCATTTATGCCAATGAGTTGGTTTCAAGCCTTGTATGGGTAGGTTCCACTCTCTGGTCTTTATGTGAGATCTGAGCCTTGCCCACTGGAGTGAGTCAGGCTATCGGTGTTTGGCTCTGTGCTTTAGGGGTCAGTGACTGCATTTACATGTGGGCAGACTTCATGCTGATTAAATCAAACTACTGCACTGAAAAGAACATTAACTAAATGCCTCCTAACATTCTGATGGTGTATAATTTATTCTGAATCTTAAAATCTATAGAGGATTTGTCCTAATTCATTCCAGTACACACAAGTGCATAAATGGAAGTGCTTTCTGTTTAGTTAAATTGAGGAAATGCATAAAAAAAGAAATTAATGGGAATTTAAAATTGCTTTCTTTTTCAGGATCTGGGAAGAAAATAATTGTGAGTAATATTGGAATGAATGTTCCCACCTTCTCTGTCATTCTGTGTTTCCTAGCTTTATTTCTTAGAACTCAAAAAGCAATACTTTCTTAGTAGCAGTGGTGCAGCAAGGTTGTCTTGATAATGTGCTTCAGCCACGAGCCTTGTCTAGAAGTGATTGGGTTATATGTTTTGCTTGTCTTCTCCACTGAAACCAGGGACAAATGCAGGCCAGATGTTAATTTCAGGGACACAGCCCTCCCTTCACTACTCTGTGTCAGGCACTCACCTTTGTGACAACTCAATGGCCTTGAGGAGATCCCACAGTGGAGGCCCAAAGGCAAGAGAGTGCATGCTCACAGTCCTGACTCAGGCTGTGCTTTCTCTACAGCTCCCCACTGCTCGTGGCTAGTGTTGAGGTGCCAGAGAGGGGATGAGGTGGTATGCTGGGAACAAGGGAATTGCTAGAAGCTACACCAGTGGAATGGGAGAGGGGCTACAAGAAGGGTAAAATTTCCTTGGTAACCTCCCAATAAATCTGTATCAGTTTAAAGATACAAGTGAATCTGGCAACAGACTTCTGTGACTTCAGATCATAAGTCACCCACTGTGTTGAAAGCTGTTTGATGTGGATCTCTCCACTGGCAACTGGCTGCAGGCCAAAAACCTCACTTTCTATGGATCACAAAATAACCAGTTTTTACTGATCACTTTTTTTCCTGAAGGCAGGAGCAAAAGTAATAGAGCATCCACCTAACTGGTTCTTCTCTCTGGACCACTTCTGTGTACTTTCAGTAATCAGTTAAGCCTGCCTTTGCCTTTCATACAGCATCCCTTTTCAATGGAAATCCAGACATGTTGGCAGTGCTTGCTACCAAAGGAGTAAAGATGGAATAATGATCCATAAGAAAATATTATAATCTCTGAAATTGAACTGGGATATTCTCAAGTCAAACAGTAGCTCTGCATGTGTTGGTATTCACTTCTAATATTCTTCAAGAGAGCCTGTTCATTGCTAAAGACTTTGTGCATTGCAATAGCAGCTGAAACCTAGGAAGAACTACAAAAGCAAGACGCTGATGAACATTCTGGGCACCTGTGTTTTTTAACCCTCACAACCAAAAAAACAGTCAATGATGAAGAGCAAAAATGGATATCAGATGCATTGAACTTATCTAGATTAGATAACGCAGTTGGAGGAAAGAAGATAAGTAGTTTGTGCAACATTTGTTGACCTGAAAGATCAGATGCCTAAAAGAATATTTTATTAAGAACAGTTGTAAAGAAAATAGTAGTGTGGGTGGGTAAAACCACAGATCAAATAGTTTGCAGGTCCATATTTCATCACGTGGCAGTATACTTTCAGATGCCAAATTCTGTTCCTATTGGATCTATGGCAAAATGCCCACTGACTTCAAAGAGAATAGGTTTTGTCCCTCTAAGCTAGGAGTATGGCCAGCAATACTAATGCAATTAGAAATAAACCGTGTAGGTGAAGAGTAGGTAGTTGGTGCTGGAAATTTAGTGCCTGCCTGATCTTAATCCTTTTATTTTCAAATTAACAAAACCCTTTTACTCTTAGAACATTATATCAATCACTGTATTATTATTTTTTTTTGGACCACAATATTTTACAGTCCATTGGTTGAAGTGATTAATGCTAATAAACTTTATTTAGTAAATAGTTTTTTAAACGGCTCACCCAAGTTTTCAGAAGCATTGGAAACATTCTTTCAAACCAGAACTTTTTTGATATTGCATCCAGTTTTGCTCAAGACCTTTAAACTTCATTTGTATTCTCTTTCTTTTTACCACCTCCTCTGTTCCATGATCTTCCCTTTAGTGAAGTTTATCCAAATATATATCCTTAAACCTTATCCTGAAAGTGGTTTTGATAAGTCTTTGTAATTTATTGACAGCTCTCACCATTATAACAGGTATCTGTGCATGGATGTGAAAATGAATTGTATAAAATGAACTGCAGAACTTCTTTTGCATTAAAGGAATTTTGCATCAAAACAAGTAAAATTGCCAGCAGTAGATCTGTAGTATTTTAAAATCAGATAAAAATAGGATTGCTGAATTCTTTAATTAACATAGCTGAAAGTTAGCCAAATCAGCTTTGGACACAGCAGGAGATGTACAGTTTGTCCTGATTTTGTGGGGAATGAAAAAATGTAATACTTGGCACATGAACTAACTGTGCTAACTTAAAATGTTACCAAAACATATTCAACTAAATCAAATATGGTGGTTTACCAGATATTAGCTCACATATTTTAACAGAACAGAAGAGCACAATTTTAAAGTTGTGGGTTACTGAAAGGAACAAAATCTAGACAAACTGATTATCAGTGACATGAACATTTTGAAGAGAACTACTTACATATTGAAATTAGTGAGGTCCTTTGGCCAAACTCTGGTGTTCTTACTGATAGAGAGTAACATCATCTTCCAGTTCTGTTCATTTGGGAATCTGGTCTTTTTTGGCAAATGAAATCTCAAGATGTTTCAAACGGAGAAAGCATTTTCCATTATCAAGATGTTAAAACCTGTCACTTTTTAATTTCTATGTGTCCATTTGCATAAAAAGGGCTTTGATGAGGTTAGAAGTATAATATTATGATGGGTATAAATTCTTTATTAAACAGAAACAAACATCAACTGAGGAAGCATCATTAGTACTCACAAAATCTAGACTAGATGTAGTACCTGCCTGTGTATGAGGGAACTTCAGTGTCTTACTAAGCCGATACTTTCCTGTAGAAATTTTAGTGCACAATTCTCTCATTCTCAGATGGGCATTCTTAAGCAAAGAAACTTTCATGAAAAACATATGAAAGGCCCCAGTAGAAAACCTCTGATGAAATCAGATGCGGCTTTCAAAACAGTCCTGTTACAGAAAGGTAAAACTGATTTTTCCTGGGACAGTGAGGACTGAATCCAGAGAAACCCCTGAGGAAGGACGCTGCTACCCTCCCTGCAAAGATTTACTGTTTTAAATTGCAGCTCAAATTCCTGCTAGTAAGGTGAGGGGGATATTCATTAAATTACTTCATGTGGCAGCTGCTCTCCCCATTCATTTTTCCATAAACAGCCCAGCTCAACTTAAGAGTAACACTGCCCCTGTATGAGAGGGCTGTGTGCAGACAGCTACCAATTTTACTTCTAGTGGCCTTTTCTGTCTTTAGAAATTATCTTTTTCTTCAAGAATTTTATTATGAAGACTGCCTCATTCCCAGATATAACATTTCACAGTTTTGGAACAAACAGCTACCTGCAGAACTTTCTAAATTGCCACATCCCTTGGTGTTTCTCCTATCCAGATAATTTTGTTTCCTCAAAAGTATACAGCTCATCCTTTCAGAGGACTGAATTTCCCTAGCATGGATAGTTTGCATGTTAAAAAACTTGCCTTCAGAAACCACAGTGTAACATGACCAGCCTTAGGCAATAGTTCCCAAAACTGGGGTTCTGACCAAAATTAAGTTAGATGTTTCTGGGGCTGTGAGCCAGTCTGAAGGGGAATTTGCAATGGGAAGAAGAGTTACTCAAAAGCCAACTGGACTGCACCTTACTCTTTTACCAACTTCCATCTTTCAGATGGCTGTGAGATGTATTCTATAGTCACAGTGGGTGAGGATTATAATAGTTCATCCATTTTACAGACCATGAACACCAAGACAGGAGGCACAAAGGCAGAAAGGCCCTGCAGATTAGAGGGTGAGGTGGAAATCTAGGCTTTCCTCAAGTCACGGCCACTGATTCACTTTGCAGCACACTGCAAAGAGCTGTGACCTCTTTAGGTGAGACACGATTTTTGGGCATCATTCCTCAAAGTTCCTCAGATCTCTTTTCTACACCAAACCCATATTCCTTTGGTGGGGGAGGTAGAATGACTCAGTCACTCCACAGGCTCTCTGTCACTTCTCCCTGATACATACTCTCAAGAAAGCAGAATGCATCCATGTTGTTTGGTAAACAAAGGGATGTGTGGGATCATTTGTCTCCTTAGAGACTTAGAGACATTGCATGGGTAGATGGAGCAGAGCTGAAAACAAAGACCTAATTTCAGTGCTCTTGCAAAAACATCTGGCCAGCACTGTCTCTTAAAAAAAACAGACTGGAGGAATGTAAACATATGTTTGGCCCATGAAGGAGTCGTTACATAAATGTTAATTACGAAGAGGATTTCCCATGAGTACAGGGGCTTTTGACAGAACTTTGATTCCATGCAGGACACAAGTCCCAGGAGTCACATGCTGTGCCTTAGAGCTATGCTGACACTTCTCTGAGCCCTAAGAAGCAGCAGAGGCATTTGCTGTAGCACAGGAACAAAGCAAGCTTTGATGATTATTAGTGAAGTTTGTGCAGCATCATGTTGAAGCAACTCTTTGTAATTAAACAGTTCCACTGATCAGAGCACGTGAATATCTAGTTATGATCCCAAAATTGTGAGGCAGCTTCCCTTAGGTCACTTAAAGAAGATAGCTGAGCATTATCATATCATTTGGCATAGCAAGGGCTGTGAAGCCATTACATTTTTGCTATTGTGGGACTGACATTCTTCTCTTTGCTTTCAACAACTTGAGCTGTTATGATGTGACTTTCATGCCTTTTTCTTACAGAGTCAGGAGGTATTCAAGTTAAACTGACCTTTCCAAAGGGATGCTGAGATTCTCACATGGCTAACATGACTCCAGGCTCCCACAAAGATCACAAGAACAAAGGAGAACCTTAGGCATTCTTTGCTGTGAATAGTGCCATTTAGCAAAGGGAGTGACTTACCATGTCCGAAGTGAAGCCTGCCTTCAAACCATTGGGGTGAAGGCACCAGAGGACCAGTTTAATAATCACCCTGTTTGCATTGCTTAAACAGACACCATGAGCCTCCTCTTCTTCTCCCACTATGGCCACCCCTCCTCCTGTACCACTCTTGTTTTTTCTGCATTTGTGCTCCTGGGTGATGAATCTGATCAGGGAACTTACCTGACTGAAAAATATGGCTGATGTTTATCCAGCCTTTTTTTGAAGTGTTCTTTTTTCAGTTGGATCAGAGTTCCCTGATCCAATTTGTGATGTGGCTCCACAGCAGATTAAAGGCAATGAGAGGTGGGAATGTTCAGGCAAGAGTGGGAGTTCAGGGATATGAAAACCATGAGTCTTTGGTATCCAGTGATTGAATATTGAACCATGCTTTAGGACTGATACCTCCTTCTGTCAGCCTTGCCTGTTAAACTCTTACTGCATGTGGTGCTCTATAAATAACGTCTTTTGAAACTATAGCAAGCCTATTTTAAAAGAGAAACACAGTTACTGAATTTCCACTATGATTTATCTGCCAGCTCTCTTCCCTCCCCAGTGACTGAACATCTCACTTAGGTATTTCACAAATGCGAAACAGAATACTCCACTGCTTTTTCCTCCACCCTTAAATGAAATTATGAGAATTCCACCTTTTAAAATGACTAAGAAAGGCAGCAGGACTTCTCAGGAAGAAAGAGAGAGCTCTAGATTTAAGGCCTTAGGGAGTATCACATAGTGAGAAAGACTTGGAACATTTAAAAGCCAGGTATCCTAAGCAAGCTTTTTGTTGAATATTTTTATATATCAGAATTTCTGACCATTTCCAAGGGGTTGCATAGGAATTCTATACTGGCATTGGAGAGAGTTTGTAGCCAAAATGTAAATGAATACTTTGACTTAGTTAGGTATTAATGCTGAAAATAACATTTTTTTCAGCAGTAAAATATGGGTTACAATTCTGAAGATGACACAATTCGAAGTATATTTATTTGCAGTAGAAACCTGCCTCTGAAAGAGGAAATAATGATTTGTTCATAACATTGGCTCTGAAATATACTCAGCAGTGTCAGAGGGCCAGCTTTTCCAAGAAGATGATTCTGTGAGTGCCATTGGTACCCAAAGAGCAGGTGATATGTATCCTTGATGTATGGCTTCTAGCTACATTACCTGTTCTCCTAGTGATGTAATAACAAGGAGTCAGACTGTCAGCTGTATTTAATATTGACTCACAAGCCTTTGTGACAGGCGAGCATGATTTCCTGATGTCTTTGACACCCAGGAGAGAAGGATGACTGAGACATCTATAAATCTCAAAGTCCTGTTTTAGACATAGCAGAGTGAAGGAGAGAATATTATGACAACGTAGCATTTGCATGGTCAAAGTACTACAGTTGTAATAGCATCTCAAATACCCTCATAAAGCTAAGGAGTAAACACTATTATCTCCATAAAGAAGCTTGCCAAAGGTGGTATACCCTGGAATTTATTTTAAGTAAGTTTAAGCTCTTCAGTTTCCCTCTAGAAACTAGTAAGCCGTTGAGAAGCACACTTGTAGCAGAAGTAAGAATAGATACTGGGTCTTGCTGGGATTCAAGCCCATGCCACCTCCCAGCTATCAGAAGTTCCTGTCTGAGAAGTAGCTGGAAGCTCTATTAAAAGCTGGATTTTATTAAGTTGTGTCTGGACAATGGACCAGTTGTCTGGAATTTGTCTCCTGCAAACTGTCCTTCATTTGGTGTGTCCCTGAAAAGAAGTAATCCTTGTTTCCACTTCTGATGATAAAGCACAAGCTAAAACAAGCAGTTTTTTCCCCTTGAATACCAACCAGCTACTATTATACAATTTGTTATCAGATCAAAGCAAACATGACCTTAGCCCTTGGACAGTACATCATAGTGCCATACCTTTCACATAGAAAGGAGGAGGAAGGGGGAGGAGAATACATATCCTGCTTTGCTCTCCAGATGTGACTGCAGCTACTCTAAACCACAATTATGGAAATGGCTACGCTCTGACTTTCATACTGATGAGGTGTCTCTCCTCCTCAGTCTATTTCTGGGTGCAGTAAATATTGCTCTCCATGTAGCACAAAAGCACCTGATTCACAGCCTTGCTGTCTAATGACTCAAAAATGTGAGGACAGAGAGAAGCCATACCCATTTCTGAAGTCCCTTGCTCAGCAAATCAGTACAGGTTGATGCAGCCTTTATACCTTAGCAATAGACCTTGCTGCACCTGAGGGATCATGTTGTGACAGGTGCCCTTCCCTCAACCTGTCCCTTTCTGTGCCTTGTGAGACACAGACAGACCAGATTTCAAACTTGCCACGTGTAGGAAGCCATTGGCAAGAAGAGAGGATACTTTGCCAAGTTGATATCTCTGTTGTTAACATTTATAATCCTTTGTATTTTACATTAAAGCCCAGCTTCTGGAATTTAGTGGTTATGTGAGAAATTCAACTATTGTTTATTTCTTTGAAGGTTTTTAGTGTTCAGGTTTGCAAAGAAAAGACTTCTGAATTCAGGGCTTGGAGGTTAGGAGGAAGGGGAACCCCTCTCCATAATTATCTATAGGGAATGTTGATATTTTTAAGCAAATTTCATGGTAATGAAATATGAGTCATGTTGTTTTAAGATCTGGGATGCTGATAATGCCTCTTTTATTGTCCTTTGCATAGTCCTACAGACTCTTTCACATCTGGTCATAGACCCACTGCACAGTTTGTGTTGTATAATAGTAGTACAACAGGTTTCCTGATACCTGCTTACATCTCAAAAGTCATGTCAGGTAGGCACTGCTTGCACCTCCACTATTAGTTATTTTCCTTCCAAGTAAAGGAAGAGCTTTAGGCCAATGTGGATGGCTTATCTCACAGGTGGTCCTTTTCCCCACTTTTCTCATCAGTGTTCTCATCAGCATTGAAAGTGAGCTCAGTACACAGCACTCTTATACTTAAAATGATTCTTGTTTTAGGGCTTCAGCTCAGCATCACTTGGGCTCTAAAGGTGATCCCTTTCTCATGTGCTGTTCACACTTTTTTTTATAGTGTTTTGAGCAAATGCTGCAGGACTGATTTATCCCTCACAATCCCTCTCAGAGCCATGCAAATGTGTTTTATTACCCTTCCTTTACTGACAGTGAAAGCAAGACATGGAGATTAAAGGCAATATTCTCTCATTTGTTTTTGTTCTTGGAAAAGAGCCAAATTTGTTAAATTCTGGATGAAGGTGAGGGAGGAAAGATGTGGGGACCAGTCTGGGACAAACTCCTCCCATTCCTTGAAGCCTGTTAAAAGCAGTTCTGCCACAACCTTTGGAGATCAGGTCTCTGGGAAGTCCTGGAGATGACAAAAAGAGGTAAGAGGGAGCTTTGTGATGATATAAATTTTCCATCAGTCTGAGTTGAAGAATGCAGTTTGTCACTGCAGAGACAGAGAGTTCATAAGAAGTCTGTATTTACAAGAGCATTGAGGTGGTTTTGAGAAGTGGCAGGGCTTCAAGTTCACTGAACTGAAGTGGACCTTGAGAGGAGGGGCTGCTGTTAAGGAACTGGGAACAAACACCATGAAAAGCAGGATGGTGGAAGGTTTGCTGTGCTACCAGTGAGTCCTCCCTGCTCTTGCTGCAGCTGAATTGTTCCTGGCTTGCAGAGGGAAAGGCCAATCTATTAGGAAAGAGAAAATTGCACTGATTAAAGCTGAATTTGGAATGTATTTGCAAAGACTGCAACTCCCAGTGAATAACATATGCTATCTAAGTATGCTAGGAGCCAAAACAGGGTCTCTAACTTATATCCTAGTGGGAATGTCAGAGTGAGAGAGAGATATTGTCTCTGTCCACTTAGGACAATGCATTCCTTGTGGGATCTGGATAGGATTCCCCAAGAGAATTACAAATTCTATGTTAGATGAGGATCTCCTATACTTTAAAAAACTGCTCCTGAAGGAGTATCTAACTGGTACATGGCAGAAAGTCTGTGTTCTTGCACTTAAATTTATGCCACAAACTAGTCTTCCTCCTTCCAGCTGACTGTCTCAGTAAGTGTCCAAATTCTGGAAGAGGAAGGAGACGCCTCTATACATCATCTATATAAGACTCAGTTGACCTCCCACTGTCATTCCAGAAGAGCAGAGAGAAGTACATGGTTCCTCTGAACTCTGTAATTCTGTACATTTGTTTGGGATTTAGAAAACAGGGTGATAGATGTTCTCTATATGTCAGTGACAAGATTAATAGGTGTTCCTTCTTTAACCAACCATTTTCTTTTAAAGTGCCACTGTCTGTTTACTGTCTCTTCTAGTTTCTTGTGTTCACACTTGAGAAATAAAACCTGCTGGCATATATAGCTCAAACAGCCCTGATCTCAGCCATGATCCCTGACTTCTCAGCACTCCAGAACTATACTGGTAACAGTGTTGAGCTCTCTTGAAAACAGATGCAAAGACAGTCCAGTCATCATTCATGTAGCTCTGTACCTTCACTCCCCATATCCAGGAGAGTCATTAGCCCAAATATTCTGTCCTGAGGATGATATTTATTCCCCTCTTCCTCTTTTATCCACTGATTTTATTTAGCCTGGTATCCTATCTTTCAGTTTATATTCTGATCTAATGTCTCTGATCACTGTGGACAAAAAGTGGAAAAATCCTGCTTGGGCAGTGCATTTTTTTACAGTAAGTGTGGTAAGAGACTGGAACAGGTTGTCCAGAGGGGTTTTGGTTGCCCTATCTCTGGAAGTGTTCAAGGCCAGGTTGGACAGGGATTTTAGCAACCTGGTCTAGTGGGAGATGTCCCTGCCCATGGCAGGGGGTTTGGACTAGAGGTTCTTCAAAGGTCCCTTCCAACACAAACTGTTTTATTATTCTATGGTTCTATTACAGAAATACGTTCACAGAGCAGTTCATAAGCAGAATTATGCCTTTTCTGCAAGATGTGTTCTATCACACATTTAGATAAGGCTTGTCAGTCTGTGTTCCCTCTTTTTGCTCCCATAGAATTTCTTTCTGTGGCTGCACTTTTCCCCTCACATTTTTATTTACCTTTGTCTCAGCTAAGACTCCACCACAATGTTGGACCTTCTCACCTGCCTCCTTCTGGCTTTGGACAAGCCAGTCAGTTGTGTTAACAGGACTGAGCTTCACTGATCCCCAGATGGGTGAGGTTTCTTTTCATTTGTCCTTCTGTCCCTGGATAGAACAGCACTGCTGTTCCAGCCGCTCACCTGAGTGCTGGAAGTGTTGGGAGTCCTTTGCTCTTTGTCCCTTTGTAGTTCCTTAGTTTTAATTTTTTAACCATTTGTTGCCATGTCTTTCTTTCTTTTTTGCCATGGTTCTCCCCAGTCTTTTGGCTTTTCCTTTTCTCTGCCTTCTCTCTTTTTTCATCCCTTCTTAGTTTCTGAGGGAGTGCTTTGATGGTGTTTTGGAGTTGGACCAATCCTCGTCCTTAAGACACAGAGACCAAAGGGACAGTGGCCAAACCATTAAATGAAGACCCATCTCCTGTTGTTTATTTCACACCTGGCCTCTTCACCATGAGGTGAAGACCTCATGGGCCTTGCTCTTGCACTGAAAGGGACAGTGGCCTAAAGAGCTGGTCTGTATGGTGTCACACAGGAACTATAGGTGTGCTCTGGGGAGCTGTCAGACCTTCTGTGATTTAGGCTGGATGGTCAGGGTAGTACAGTTCCCTTGCTGAGAGCACAATAATATGAAGTTTTTGTGAAATGCAGGAAGGGGATAAAGACAGTGCTCAAATAAATATCAGAGGTGTGGATGACATTAAGATTTTTCTTTGTCTCTGCACTCCATTCACAGCTTCATTCTTCTCCACCTCTCTCCCCACCAAGGCCATACTGTCTGTCCAGTGCAGTGGGACACTTCTGCCAACACAGATGGAATAGAAATGATGTAATGATAATGGAATTTCCAACTCCTTATACAAATATGCAGAGATACTTTCTCTGCATATTTCAGTGCACAGCTCTTAAACCAAGGTACAGATTCTTTTCACATCCCTTATACATGCATATATGCCCTCTTTTTCTGAGTCAGGCTTTCAGACAGCACATTCTTGCTGTCTTGTGCTTGCTGTTCATGTCACATTGGTCATCCCAATCCACCCAAAGTGGATTAGTGGCTGCTCTCCATCACTGGAATAGGGCAGCCAACAGGCACTCTGGAGGGAACATAAGCAGCTAGGAGGAAGAGAATTTACTTTTACAGAATCACAGAGTCACTAAGGTGGGAAAATCAGAGTACACCCATTAATGCAGACCTACCAAACCCAACAGTAAACCACATCCACATCTACATGTCTTTTTAACCCTTTAGATTAAAAAAAATTCTTAATATCTAATCTAAACCTCCCCTGAGACAACTTGGGGCCATTTCCTCCTGCCACTTGCTACTTGGGAGAAGGCACTCACCCCCACCTCACTACAACCTCCTTTTAGTTGTACAGAGTGATAAGGTTTCCTTTATGATATTTTTTACATGCAGTGCTCTATGTGAAAAATCTATGGAGCTGTAATGGGCCAGTCTTATGCCATTTACAGAACTGTTTAAACAAAAGCTCACCAACCTAAAACATTTAATTCTGGCTGCAACTAAATTTGATATCTACCTGCAGTCACTGTTGGAATCCTATGGCTTTTCCAGTCATTGCTAATGACTGATGAGGTGCCCAAAATGAGCTATTCCCTGGGTCATATAACCCACATACTCCTATTGATCTTGTTAACATAGATTTTGGTGAGTGCAGTTGAACATGCTACCTTGAAAAATGTTTTTTTCAATGGATGCTAATCCTGAGTTACCAAAAACCCATAGGTACAGGAAAGGCAGATTATGTTCTGCAAATCATATACTGAGATCTAGCCAAGTACAAAAGAAACTAAACAAGAGCTGCAGCCAGGCCTTTGAAGGTAAAACAGTGTGAAACATTTGCTTCTGTTAAAAATACTCTAACTGCTTTTGTGTGTGTGTGTGTCAATCTTCCTGCAAAATCATTCACCTCTATGGTTTTTTTTCACCCAACTTTGGACACAAAATACACACTCTGGATGGCTGCCAAAATGGTGAGGCAGCTTCTCTTAGATCGCTTAAAGAGAACATCTGAGCATTATCAGTTGGATTTTTTCATGCAGTGAGGGGAATATAAGATTTTTCTGCTTCCCCAATGGTACAGCCTCTTGCAATACTTCAAGCAGACTGTGTTTTCATAGCTTGTTTTCAGAAGGGACTGCATTATGAGCTAGCCAGAAAACTAAAGCCAAGCTGGTTATCTCATACAGCTTGCAACATTGCTGAGAAGCCAGTTCCCTTGTGGTTAAGATTTTCCAAAGATACAGATTACTTGAATGCACTGACATCTTTAATATCTGAGTGGCCTCCACAAAATATCTCAGAAAGTCTGTTTTTGGAAAAAACTGTGCTAATCTTCTGTGAAATCGAGCCTTTCTCAGTTGTCACAAGGTAAATGGGCAGTAACTAAAATCATAGACTTAAAAATCTTGGCTAAGTTATTCTTTGACCTTATAGTTATTACATATGTTTTAAAAGACCCTGAAAACTTGTTTGAATTATTAGAATCTACCATCATTAATCCTGAAACCTCCTCAGACCTGTCTTATTTAGATGTGGATTTAAGCAAGCAAATAAGAACCTCATTAATATGGAAATTTGGAGCATTTCATCAGAATTATCAATGCTGACTTTAGCTTATTTCCTGAGGTAAACATGAGTAGTATCTTCCCTCTCCCATTAACTTTCTAGTTCCTCAATAAAACATTCTAGAGAATTAGATTCTTCTCTGTTTGCCGGTTTGAACAGGAAACATTTAGTACTGGTTAATAGTAAGTATTTTCCATATGCAAATTTGCTCATTTTCTGCCCCTTACTTCTTGTGAAGGGAAAGGGTCATTTATTCTGCTTAAAGCTTTCCCTCTGAGCTATTCAAATTAACAAGATGCTAAGTGTTTTACTGAGGAGGGTCTATAATTTCCTCAGCCGGTACAGCTGGAAAATCGACATTTATTTATTCTCTGCTCAGAAATTACTGGGACAGAGACATACATTTGCTATGTAAAATACATTGTTAGTTTCTCAGCATGTATCATGATGCTGGGTCAGAGTTAAGAAGGTTAATGGAATATTTAAAGTGAATTTTTGCATAGCATTTTTTAGTACTGCAATGGATAAACCACAAAGCTAAGAGCATGTTTATGTAAGGTATTTAAACAGGTGTTTTCATCCTATAGAATGTATAGAGGCTATTATCAAGATGTCCTTACATCACTCGAATGAGATTAAGCTCTTTTATAAATACTCTTTTAAAGGCAAATTTGATATTTGCTTCTAATGTTGTATTGCTGTAGTAATTAGCATCAGGTCTGATGTCTCTCTGAGTTTGCTTTCATTTATACAATTTTTGAGGCCAAACTGGCTGCAGTTGCTTTTGGGCTTGAGATTTTTAGAGGAAATACACCTGTGTTACCCCTGTCAGTCCAAAATTCAGTGGAGCTCAAAGGCTCTGAGTATATTGTGTACAATACAGGCAGTATTTTTGACTAGGTCCCCTGGTCCAAGACATCCAGACCAAGGCATTGTGTAATGTTGACTTTTGTCTTCCCCACAGAACTCCTCGAGCAATGGAATTTCTTGAATGTCATCAAAAGAAGTCAGACCCAGATGTGGACTGTTCCTGCTTGATATGCCAGGAATGAAGCTAGCTTTCTGTAGTTTCCCATGCTGCAGTGAGAGAAGGATTAAAAACTAAGGTATTTGAACACTGTGGAATTACCCACAAATAACAGTAGTGGATATTTTCAAAAGGGCACTTTGCAAATAAGCAAATAAACAAAATACAGTCACCAGTTTGACACAACCAGGGCTTGAAAAGAATATGCCAGAGATCAAATAACAGCTGTACCTGCTGGAGCTGGAACCAAAACAATGTAGTACACTTCATTTTCTACTTCAAAAACAAGGATTTTGGTTGATAAAAATGCTCTTAAGCCTTTTTAGCTGTGTGGTAGGTACAAGATTTCTCCAAAATGGCTTTACAGGAGCAAACTGCACTGGTAGAGCATGGTGACAGTTAGACTTTTTTTTAGGCAATGGGTTTGGCTCCTGCTGATCAGGTATAGAAGCATAGAATGATAGGATGGTGGGAAGGGACCTTTGAAGATCATCTAGTTCCAACCTACCTGCCATGAGTAGAGACATTTCCTGCCCTTCCTTGCTTCCAGCTTCCAGCCCCATACAGCCTGCTCATGAAAGTTTCTAGGGATGGGGAATCTACCACTTCTCTGTGCTAGTGTCTCACCCTCACAGTAAATAATTTCTTCCTAATGACTAATCTAAACCTGCCCTGCTTCAGAAACTCCATTTCTTCTTGTGCTGCACTACATGCCCTTGTCAAAAGTCTCTCTCAATCTTTCTTGTAAGCCCCCTCTTACTGGAAGGCTGCACTAAGTCTTTTTGAGGACTTGTCTTCTCCAGGCTGAAAAACCTCTTCTGATGCACTCCAGCCCTCTGATCACTTTTGTGGCCCTTCTCTTGACCTGCTCTGACAGGTCCATGCCTTTCCTTCACTGATGACTCTGGGGCTAGATGCAATACTCCAGATGTGGAGTATAGATATGACAATCATCACTACAAGCCAAACACAGTCTGAAAAAAAACCTTGGGATTTCAGATATCTTTTAATTTCTATTTTGCATTTAGAGCCAGCAGCTGCCATCTTCAGTGAATTCATCATTAGCAGGATGAGAATGATATGGGAAAAGTTTCTCACCCTGTTTCTGCTGTGGTAAAGCTGAAGTAATTCTGACTGTTGAGATGTTTTGCCATGGGTAAGCACTTTTGGGCATTTAACTGTTTTTTTTAGTTCTTTCACTGATGTCAGCAGCAGCCAAGCATGGCCTCAGCTGGCTGGTTATTAGATAAAGAAGGCAAGATTGCAGTTTTGGGGGATTTTGACACACACACAGCACCACTGATTTCACAGTGTTGCAGTGTAGAAAGATAAACTGTGATGGTTGTAACAGTACAGGAACCTAGCATCTGAGACAGAGATAGTTTAACTTGTGTATTTTTAGAGGCATCACAGTCTATTTGTTTGGGAATTTGTTTGATTGCTGTTTATATTTTAAAAATATAATCACAATCAGCTTTCTCTTTTCTTGCAGCAGAGAATTTTTCAGCAGTTTCAGCAAAATAAATATAAGGCATGGGATCTTGAACAGATACAGTTTTCTTCAGGATATGTATAAGAAATTTGAGTTAATGGGTAGCAACAACAGAAATAGATGAAAATTCTACCTTAAATGGTGGACAAAATACTTTAAATATGTGTTAAGGGCCATTTTTTGTTTACTTTATGTAAGACTTACACAAGTTCTTCAATCTATTTTACAAGATAAATGTAAACCAGACAAACTCTTTTTAAATCTTTTGCAATTATTATGAAGAAGCAAATATTGACATCAGGCTTAAAAATCTCTGCCTAGTTTATCAGCTGAGAAACATCTTGCTAAAACCAAAATTTTACCCACCAAGTTTGAGAATTGTGGTCATTTATAATTGCAAATAACCGAGCCACGCTAGTTGGGGCTCTCAATATTTCTATCATTATAACTGGATATATTCAACAAGTCAGCATGTGCCTCAGCAAAACTGAATGACAGGAATCCAACAGCTTAAAAGAAGGATTGCATTACACATAAAAGGGAAAAACCGGTTCATTGTTAAACAGTTTCATTTGTATCTCACAGCAAATTAGGTTCCTTCAAAATCTCCTCAAGGGAGTGTGGCATCATGAAGCCTTTCATCAGGGGCCCCAGCCTGGGCTCTGCTTCAAACTTCTTCAGAAGAACAGAACAAACATCCTCCTTCCACTGAGCCGGATGTTTTCGGAAGGTAGAACAAGGTATCCTCTGTGCCTCAAAGGGAGGAAGGATCACATAACACCAAGCATAAATGTGAAATTACCAGTTTTCACAGGCATTATCATTATCATTATCATTATCATTATTATTATTATTATTATTATTATTATTATTATTATTATTACTTTTTTAAACCAGGAAGCTTTCCCACATCCCAGTAAGAGCTATGAAGTTCTATGAGTTTCCTCTGCTTTGGATGTACTGACATTCAAATCCCAGGTTCTCAAACACAGTCATTATGTGCTGGGCACCTTAGCAAAGAGAGAGTGCCTGGTAGAACACTTCACTCTCATAACAGCCCTGTGACAAGTACAGAAATGGTGTACGTGGAAAATTATTTATCAGGAAGCATTTGATGTATTTTTAGGTTCTCCTTTAAAACAATTTAGTGGCTAGAAAGCAAGATCAACTTCCTGGCACACTGCCAGTAATTTCTCTTTAGACTTCAAGATCTGGACCCAACCACACATGAACTTTTTCAGAGTTGTCAGCAATTCAGATCAAAATTTCTTACAACATTGTACAAGCAGCAGTTCCTGCCATTTTCTTCCCTTAACTGAATACCCTGTTGTTAATCCTGTGTCAGGAATTGGAACAGGCTGCCCAGGGAAGTGGTGGAATATCCATCCCTGGAACTATTCAAAAGGCATGTGAATGTGGCACTTGGGGGCAGCATGTCATGGTGAACATGATGGTACTGGGTTAATGGTTGGACACTACAATTTTAGAGGTCTTTTCCAACCTAAACAATTCCATGATTCTGATCAACTGAACAAAATTTGTATGAACTTCGTCCTATATTGATCACTCTCCAGAATGCAGAGTTCACCAGGAGCATGGAACAAATCATAGCAAGGGTCTTTTTCTCTAGTAAACTGCCTAAGTTTAAACAGGTCAAATTCTTCTGGACTTCTCTGTTCTTGCTTTAATGGTTTTGCACGTTTTGCCTGCATATGCAAAATACTCAGATGTTTTTTAAAGCATTCTGGAAAATTAATTTTTTCATTCATGCCCAAGAGAAGAAAGGGCATGATCAGCTTGAGGGATTAATAAAAAGGGATTTGAATCTATTCACCTCCTAGGGATTCACTTCTCAGCTGCAGGTTATAATGATATCAAGACTGGCCAGTGGCACACTGAAGAATGCTTCACACTTGTAGTCCTATTTACCTACATGGGCATGTCTGTCACAAACCTCAGACCTCATGGTGTTTTCTATAAATTTGTGCACATTTCCAAGATGATAGACTTAAAAACTGAATAGTGTGGAGATGACCTACCCTTTTATGTGTGGAGGATTTGTCTCAAGGGCAGAAGAAAGTAACTTTATAGGTCTTTGTGACTGATTTATTATCTTGATAATGAAAGTTGTTTTGTCTTTTACATAGCCAGGCTGTTGATCTTGTAAACTTATGTCTACAGAAAAAAGACTTTTTAGACATTGTAGTAACAAGGGCTGCATAACCAGCAGTAAGAGAAGCTTTAATATCTCTTCCATTACACTGATATTTTAGTAAAGCCTTTGAAACCATTTCCCACAGTATTCTCCTGGAGAAATGGCTTGGATGGGTGCACTGTGGTTAAAAACTGGATGGCCCTGAGAGTGGTAGGGAATGGAGTTACATGCAATTGGCTGCCAGTCACCAGTGGTGCTCCCTAGGGCTCAGCATTGGGGCCAGTCCTTTTTAACATCTTTACTGATGGTCTAGACATGGGGATTGAGTGCACCTTCAGTCACTTTGCAGATGACACCAAGTTGGGTGGGAGCGTTGATCTGCTGGAGGGCAGGAAACCTCTGCAGAGGGATCTGGACAGGCTGGATTGATGGGTCAAGGCCAATTGTATGAGGTAGGTTCAATAAAACAAAGTGCCGAGTCCTGCCCTTGGGTCACAACAACCCCAGGCAGCACTGCTGGCTTGGGGAAGAATGGCTGGAAAGCTGCCCAGCAGAAAAGGACCTGGGGATGTTAGTCAGCAGCAGCTGATCCTCAAGCAGAGTGTACCAGGGTGGCTGAGAAGGTGGCCTGTATCAGCAACAGTGTGGCCAGCAAGACCAGGGCAGGGATTGTCCTCCTCTACTCAGCCCTGGTGAGGCTGCACCTCGAATGAAAAGGACAGAACACACCAAGAAACACTGATAAAGAACAGACCTTTGGCTCAGCCAACTTCAGGAGATAATCACAAGTTTTCTGGAAGCCAATTTAAGTGCCATGCCAGAACACAGTCTAATTTTGCTGTTAAGCCCTTTGCCAGGAAATAAACTATTTCATTCAAGATGTTATTGAATTAAGCAGAAATGACTAAGGCTGAGATTCTGAAATCCAGTTCATACTGAATGTCACCTCACTTGACGGGCAGATCTTAAGTAACAAAAAAGGCATTCAAAATTGAGCTTTTAATTCAGTTATATTTTTAGCTAGGCCCTCCTGCTTACCTCTAGATACCTTGTTTCTTATCAGAATGAATTAAAGCTTCATGGAGCATAAGATGGAGGAAAGCTGAGCTACTGTGGTGCATGACTATATACTGAATAGGATCAAATGGGTGAGAAATCAGTGTTTCTGGACAGGAAATCTTCATAAAACAATGCCCAAGTGTGGTAGTTAAAAATACAAAATACAAATGTATTCACAAATAATTTAAAGAGTTTGTTTTACTCTGACTTCTACAATCTGAATTATTTGCAAATAGTTGGATGGCAACCAGATTTTTTTTCACAAGAAGGCCATTTCATTGTTCTGCTTAAAAAATTTCCGTCATTCAATTAGGGAGCTGAAACAATGTCTTGGACAAAAATGACATGTTCACTGCAAAGCAAACAAAATCCAAAATAAGCTCAGTGGTTTTTTTCCATTAAAATTGTTGTCTTTCTCCAACTGGCTATACCAGTTTAAATCCTAATGGAAGCAAGGCTCAGCAGTTTGTCTCTGTAAATTCAAAGAAAGATGCAGCTGCTGAGAGCAAAGCTGATCTGGCCTAGGTAGCTTGTAGTGAAGAATGGATCTCTTTCACAGTGAAGATAAAGCTTTAAGGAATTGACCATGCAGTATGAGTAATGCATGGTAAAGTATATAAAGAAATGATTCACAAATAAGCCTTAGACTGAGAGTTATTAACTGATTTACTCATTGGATTCTGACAAACACCACATATTTTAAGACTTCCTAACCAAAAAAGGCATCCTATTTTTTGCAGATTTTACCCAGAACTCTAGAGTACCTAGAAAGAACAGCATTGCTCTGAATTCTGGTTTTTAAAAATGGAAATTGAATTGAAAAGCCTTCCTTTGTAAGAAAAACGAGGACTTGACCGCTTTTTTATCGTTATGACTACAGCACTTTTCACAGAAGTAGGGTGTTAACCTCTGAGGTGTGGCTATTTCCAGCTCAGATGTTTTTCTTTTTTCCTGAATTTTCTCTGTAGTTTCAGCTGGATGACGTATTCCTCGCTTCCCTTCCTTTGTGTAATCCTGGTGGCACAGAATGGGAAAGACTGCTGTGTTTCCCCCACAGAGATTGCCTGCTGCTGAAATGCAGCTAGTGAGGGATATGTGCACAAGGTGAACTACATCCACACTCTTTGAGGCACTCAAGAGAAGCTGTGTATCCATGAGGCAGACTTTGCCCCCAGTTTATTAAGCATGCAACACCCTCCTTGGATGACAGCAGTGAAAATATAGGGAGTGGTGTTATCCTGAGTGTTGTTCATTGTCCATTCTTTCCCCAGAAAACACAGGTTATTTTTATCAAGCCTCAGAAATGACAGAGAGGATCATGATTAGCTGATGAAACTCAGCAATTCTGCAGCATAATAAAAGATCAGAACTCCAGAGGAACAAACAAACTGTAGGTAGCCCATATGATACATAAAAGTAACCTTGAAGAATTTGAACGGAGTCCACTCTCGAGTACTACTCCTCTCTTTTACATTAAACCTTTTGCTATCCACAAGTAAGAAAATCTTTAACACCTTTCTCTGCCATGGTGTCTTGTCATTAAGTGGTGCCATTTGCAAGCAAAGGTGTATTTCTCACATATTCCCACAGTACTGTTCTGAAGTTCTCTTTTTATAGGCAGAAATCTGAGACAGGCCTTTCCTAAGGGTCTCTGGAAAGTCTGGGCCAGCATTTTTCCACTGCACCATAATCTCCTTCCTAACACAGCTACATTTCTGGGCCTAGAATGAGTTTGGTTGTTATTCTGGCAGTCCACAACTAAATAAAGGATGAAGAAGAACTAGGGATGATTTTCTGACCCTAAAGACCCATTCAGTAAAACCAGGGAAAAGTCCATCTTGATATTGCTAATATTTCATAAGAAATTCACCTCATACCAAGATCTTACTTTTATAACCTTTCAGAATTTCTTTGCATAATATAAAGAGATGCACATTCTTAATTCCTTGAGGATAACTTCTAAATCTCTTTCAAAGATGCAGTGGGACAATAACCTGGGATTTAAGTGCTTCAGACTTCTGAACAAGCCAGATAGGATATTTGCAAATGAGGTCCACCTCTGCTCTGAAGAAAGCCCATTTCACCAGTGTGATTTTATTTTTAAAAGCAGTTTTCCTGGCAGGAAAACTTCTCTGCCTTCAGCCGATTACGTAAAGTAAACTATTGACATATGCAGACCAGTTGAGACCATTTTCTCCATTAAATTCAAACCTTGTTTTAAAAGTGCAGTTTTAACATGTTGTTCTTTCTGAAATATTCCACAATATGTGCTTTCACATTTGGTTATATAACATCACATTCTTTTACAGTAATAAAGTCGAGTGTATTTTGGAATTGTTCACAGACTGAAGCAGTTTAGCACATGGGACAAATCCAGATGTGAAAAAGTTCTGTGGCTTGGCTAGACATATTACTAAACCTTTTCTCAGATGTCAAAGTGATGGTCAGGATGAATTTAGATTTCCATTCTGAAACGGACCTAGCACTTTCTTAGTATGCACAGGGAGAACCATCCTATTTCTGATGCTGGGATATTGCAGCTGAACACAAAATGTATTTTACTTAATGTTAATTCAATAATATGTTAAAACTGTTCATAAGCTTCACTTTGGTACTTATGAGGCCTGCTAATAGCCTTGGTACAGGAGAATATACAAATAATAATGCTGTATTGAATAGAATTCAGTACAGCTTCAGCCTAAGGGTAGAGATGACCGATGGTAATGCAACAAGAAACCCCTAGCTGGTAGGATTTAATGTATAGGCAGATTGCTATGATTTTTCCAAATTCATAGGTAGGTACTTAAATATAAGCCACAAGGTGATCTGCTATTCTAACAGAATAAATACATTAATTTGTAAATACGTGGGGCTTTTCTGTTTCAAGAAGCTGATGAAGGGATGTGACAAGAAGGGCTACTGCTATACAGTACCCTCTTGGGTGGAGATGGGCAGCCCCTGAGCTGCAATGAAACACCTCTTTTATCTGAAGGTATTTTCATGACCCTCTGAAACTGAAGGCAATTCGGGCCAAAGCTGTGGTCTGCATCCCCAAACAGACATTTGAGAGATGCTACATAGCTCTCTCTGCCAAGGATGTGACATCACTGACATGAGTCTTGGCACAGGAGATCCCTTGCCCAGATATCATCCATTGTGTCTGCCTGCATTATCATGTGCTGCCATCCCCACAGCAGCCACATGATCTGCACATTGAATTGCTATAGCACACTTCTTTACCCCAGCTCCACACTGTCAACAGCACAATTTTAGCCTTATGACCTTACAGGATAGATCCTGCAGAACTTACATATATGGATCCTGTATTGTCTCTGCACAAGGGAAAATTCTCTGAACCTCAGGCATTTCATTACAACCTCCATGTGTCTCTCATTGCTCTGGTCCTTCACTGTATAGGCTACATGACACTTGTTTTATCTATGGCCTGGGGATGAGAGAGGATAAAAGTTCTCCATTAGGATCAAATAATCTGCTTCAATTGGCTTATTCCAGTCTCAGGTTCTGGTCTGAATCAGTCAGGACCTGACCCATTAACTGAACAGTGTTTCTGTTAGTATGAGACAATGGGTCTATGTCAACAGTGTGCTGGTTTGGCTTTACATCACATTGAAATCAAAGTAGTCATCATGTCATCAGCCTGTAGAAACACAGTGGTGAGTTCATCCACAATAGTTATTTAAAATCTGTCTTTTTTTTTTTTTTTGAGCTGACTTTGATGGAAAACTCTGGGCTGACTGCCTTTGAGTTTGCTCTTTTATGTTGTTTGTTGTTCTGCTTCCTGGTTATTATTGATATCCCATCATTATCCAAATATTTTCTAACCACAGGAATTAGTGCAGCTACAAACTCTTTTTTTGTTTGTTTGTTTCTTGTTTCTCCCCTTTGCTTGTAACTTACGAATATTTATTTGTAGAGGCCAAATGTCATGTTACAAACTGTTTTCTATCCTTCCCCTGTATATAGGCACAATAAAGTGATTTACCATGAGACCACAGAGTTTAAATTCATTTCCTTGCAGCATTTATTGTTTTATTTACCCACAGAATTCTCATTTATTAATTCAAAGGATTATCCTGGCACAATTCAGTTTGTTGCAGTGGTGAGATTCTAATTCAAATGTTGAGCTTTGGCTTTCTTTATCAAAGAATTATTTTCCAAACATGCTTATCACCAAACACCCTTCATTTGCTGCAAGATATCTGGGTGGGAAATAAGAGACAACTTAGAATTGTATGCCAGACCTGTTTTATTTGCAGATGTGCCATGTACACAGAATGCCCACCTGCTCTTTGCCAGCAGTAAAAAAGACGTAGAGTAATGTCTGCACTCAGCTTTGCAATGCTGAAAGCTTTCTTTTCATGGAAAAAAGTCTGGACATTTCATGCACTTATATGGTATTTTGAAGCCTAGTACTTCAGAGCCAGAGGAAATGTACATGTCCAAGAGAGTTTGCTGGATACACAGACAGTATTCTTGGAACTAGACTTAAGTGTAATCATTAGGGAAATCACTTTGTTGCTTTCCTTATGCTAGTAGTTTCATTATGTGCTGTGCAGTTTGAGCCTCTGGCCTCCTCCTCCTCCTCCAGGGCAGGAAGCTTTCCATTCTGAAAGCAACAATTCCGTATGTGATAGATTGATGAGCAGCACTTATACACAAAAACACACAGTTTTGTTTTCTTTGGACTTTATCCCTGAGAAGCCTCATACTCACATGAATAATAATCTATCATATATGTTCTTGAGACTGACAGTCACTACTCCAGATGTGCCTCGATGGTTGAGTCAGCTCACCAAACATTAGGCCTCTGTAGCATAGATGTCTACAGCTAAACCAGGTATCTGAATTGTTTTTCATAGTCAGTGGACAGAAAAAGGCACTTGCAGGGACTAAGGTTAGGGATTTTTCTAATCAAAACTGGCCTATGTTAGATATCTAACCTAGATGAAATTGATTTTGTCTTAAAATCCATTTAGTAGGTCTTTACCATCCATATAAAAGGCTTGGGTGACTGGCTTGGATTTATACATATATGCTATAGTGTCATCTGAGTCCTGTCCTTTCTGTTCATATTCATATTCATATTCATATTCATGTCCATATTGCTTTGACATCTTCAATGAATGTGTAATGGGTTTATATTTCATCTGACTAAGGAATATATTTCAGCCTTCACTACCAAACCTGATTTTTACTCTTTTCAACACTGTGCACTGTAAACGGTCTTGTTAGTCAGACAGACCTATATGCTGGATATCAGTTTTGACTTCTTTGGCCTCTTTTGAATTCATTTAAATGCAGACTCAGTTGTTCAGGTTCCTCTAAGACCAAGCCCTTGCTATACAGCTCACCAGCAAAACTTCTGTGCAAATTTTAGGTATTTTGCATGAGCAAGATGCATAAATTGTCTAAAATTAAACTACTTAAGAGTATGAAACTTTACTCAGAATATGGATAACTCTTAGCTGTGTAGTTCTTATATACAATCCATACTCTACGTGCATAGCCACATCTATCTTGTTTTACTGACTTCCCCTTCTGTGTTCACCAAAACTCATCTGTATCTCTTTACGTTCACTGAGGTTAACAGCTTTTCTGTCCTCTCTTCCTATCATGCATACTAAGAGAGTTACTCCTGCTTCTGCCATATATTTGCCATGTGAACAAAAAAAAGTATTCCTACTAATGATCTCTCAGACCGATTCATGGTTCTAATTCAGATTCCTTCTTGCAGCTCTCCTTGGCCATGATGCCTAGAAAATACTTGGCAATCCATGCTGTCTGTCTGGCTAATGCAGTTGCATTGCTTCCTCACTCTCCATATAGGTCTTTTGTATTTTGTCTTGGATTTAGATTCCAAAGCTATTTTCCCATGTGTATACAGTACTGAGCTCAACTTCTGCTGAGCCACCATAGTATAGAAATAATAAAGTATTAGTAAAGAAAATAATAACAATGAGAAAAATTTTGAAAAATTAAGGGTAAATAACATTTCACTAAAGCTTTCCAGTGGAGATCTCCACTGTCCTCTTTCATAAACACTAACACTGTGCTTTCTTTGTTAGAAAATCTTTATTCTTCTGGTTTTGATTCTTTCATAATTTTAAGTTGAAAAGCTTCAGCTAGGTTCTGAAGTCAACACTCTGTTGCAAGCATGCACTCCTTTGGCAAAAATCATGTATTTTTTTTTGTCTGTAAAATACCACACTTTAGAATAAAAGATCACTGTCATTTTGCTCAAGAAAGGCAGAAAACTTCCAGGCTGTAGCAGGTTCCTACCATCTGCTGCTCAGACAGAAAAGGTTGTTCTTCAAGTGGACATTGGTGAGAAAAGATTTATTGGTAGTCTTTTGTTGGATCAGCTGGTATAGTTTGAAAAGTTAGACAATATTAAAAAATATAAGCTCTTTTTATGTCCCAAAACAATGTATATAAAATGTCTAATATACCTCATACCATAGAGACAAGAAACAGGTAAAACACAGTAGGAGAGGTGTAATATACAGCCAAGACCTGGGATACCACCTCACTTGCTCTAGAAAGAGCACAATCAATGCTACATCAATAATGTTGTATTTTTTTTTAACCAAAGGATTCCATTCCACTTCACTAGATGTAGTGTTTGAAAATAGGTGTTTAAATGCATCATAAGGAATTACTTCAGAACAGAAAGAAAACCTCCACTAGTTCTGTGGAATAGCTGACAAGAGCTATCCTAGCCTATAATCCACAGAGAGCAGTTACAGCTGTGATTACAGAATTAGGAGATAAATATCCTTTGAAAATGTTCTTCTAGACCTCCTATCCTTCCCTCAAGAAGCCCTCTCCTTTGAAACCAGGGTGTCATTTACAGAGACAGAGAGTTTCTTCAGGTCTTCTGCTTTGTGTGGTGTCTCATTTCTGTGTTATCTCCAGTGAAATCTTGACAGGTGATAACAGGTGGAAGAATTAAACTACTGCATGTCAGTAATTAATAATAATAATACAAATATATCTTAGACACAAGAATTATGAATCCATTGAACTTGTTTTTCCAAAATGTGTGAAAGCTAGTCACAGTTAGGAAGAAAAGCTAGTTATTTGGGGAACTCTCATGTGCCTGTCACCATTAAGAACTTATTTATGCCTTATTAAAGCATTTGTCCACACAGACTGGCTGAAGGGAGCTGCCCAGAAATGGATATAGATGGCTGTAGGTGTTTCATCGGGAATAAAAGTCTGTACAAATCCCTGTCTCAGTGGAATCAGTCAGCATTCTTTCTGAAATCTGCCAAGCTTTCTGAAGCACCTCAACAACTTTGCCTTATCCTGTGTGTCCTGTTCCTCTAGATAACTGTTTTCTGGTCTGTGCTAAACATACCTTATGTGTTGGGAAATACTGTTGATCTGGCATGGTGCCTGAAAGGTTTTGCAGATGGGCAGGAATCTTTTGTTCTGATTAAGGGCTGCAGATGCAAGATATGCATATCAATTCTCAAGAAAAGGGGAGGAAAGTATCTAGTGGAATGGAAATAACCCTCCTTTTCTCACGGACAAGGGAAATGTTTAATAGTGCTCAGCACCAACTCTGTCCATTATTTTGTCTGTGAGGAGCACCTGATCCTCACCTTGGTGATTTGTCATCCACATGAGTAACTTTTACAAGAGGCAGTGAACTTATCTGATGTTAAGACATTTGACTGCAGAGATTGCTGCTGCTTCAAGTCTGTTTATCCTGAAATTTTGGCAATATCTGTACATGAATTTCTCTATTACAGCTCCAGGACTGTCACTTCCCTTCTTTTCACTAGGGTCTTGATTTGATACAGTGTTTGTGCAACACTGTGAAATTTGTCACCTTTATGTAACACAGCAGTGTTCCAAAAAACAAATCTTTTTTCAATTTATACTTTAAACGTTCAGGATTTATTTAATAGGATCCACTCAACAGGGGCCTGTTCACATCAGGTATGAAAGTGGCCTGAGACACACTAAAGACTGTAATATCGAGATATTGAGCCCTTAATTAACATTTTCTTCTTATTTTTTTTCCTTCTTTTACAATTGTAACATTAGTCTTGGATTGCATTGCATCCCTTTTCTACACTCATAGCCAGGCACATTGGACCAAAATCAGGACATCCTAAATTAAATGTCTAAACCAGAGTGGATGGATGGTGTTGCCTCCTCCACTGACTACACGTGGACCCCAAGGGGATTACCTGAGACAGAGTCACCTCTGCTATGGACATGGGGCACTGGGGGCAATGAAGCTCATCCAACTTGTCTGAAAATGCCTGAAAGCACTCAAGTAACTGTGTTCCAGCACAGAATATACATGATGCCAGTTGCTCTAGGACAACTGCCTCTTTGCACTGCCAATGAATATAGTTTGTCCCTATAGCTCAAGCAGCCTGAGAAGTTAAGCAGATAGGTGAAGTTTCATACTGGTTCTACATGTGCAATATTTGTTTCTTCCTTCATCCCTGAATACCTAAGGAATATGGGTGCTAGTTGTTAACTAGAGCACGTGTATGCTTGGATTACATCTTTGTTTACATCATCAAATACTATTTTGTCCCACAGAAGAGGATACAGGATGATTTCACAGGGGGAAGAAATTAAGACAATCTTCCATCAAGCATCTCCTTAGCTTTCCAGTCTATATATGTGATGTTTTGCTTAGGACATATAGGAAATACAATGGTAAATTGCCTCTGAATCCTGTTCATCCTGCAGTCAGAGAATGAGTGGAATGGTAAAGGATGAGATGACAGTGTAGAGAAGTAAGGTTATTTTTTAGCATGAATTTCCCTCTGAAAATATGCTGGAAAATGCAGAGAATGGGAGAAAATATGAGGTTATCAGCAAAGATTAAGGAAGGAAGTTACAGAAATGTAGAATAAATGGGATAATGAAAAACTGTGTATAGTCACTGTAGAGATTTGAAAGAGTTTAAGATTCACTGAGGCACCAGTAAAACTATATAGCACACTCAAATGCTTATTCAGTGTTTTAGTGTTGAGAGGACAAGGGAATTAAAGTTTATTTTGTGTCTGGAAACTTCAATACTGGTCTCTGAAAAGGAACATCAGCAGCATGTTCTTCATTTAACTTTCACTGCTCTCTTAGATGTAAAACAGCCCAGTGGTTGCTCTAGTGCAAGATCCTGGCTGGATTTAGATGAAGCTCTTCTAGCTCACACTCTCCTCCTGAATGTCTGCATCGTGCAGATGAGCACAGTGTAGAACATACTTTAGGAAGTGCTGATTCATACTGGCAAATCCACATAGCAGAGATGTTTCCAGTCTTATCCACTGTAATCTTGGTGGAGCAGATGCCCTGCATGCAGAAAGCAGAAATCAAAAAATATTCTCTGCCAGAGCCAGCTGGTGGTGGAAAAGTGGCCACTGCTGCCTGTGTCATCATGTCTCTCCATCAAAGTGGCTATTCTTTCTTCTCTTTTAAAATAGCAACTCCATGGATTTCTTCTGGTGAAGCAGTGGGAACACTTTCTAACTCACTTGAGTGAAAAAGGGACAACTTGGATTAAAAACTTTAAATAATTAATTTTCACAATCTAGGTCACTTTGCCAGAGAGAAGGGTTTGGAAGTGCTTATATAAACAGCTCATCTGACAGATATGAGGGATCAGGAATACGTAGAAGAGAGGCAACAAAGAAAATTTAGGAGTGATAACTTCTTCCAGTGTCACAGCTGAATCTAGAGGAATGTATCAGATCACAGACTGAAACTGTGCTACCCAGAAAGGAGTGATATACACAGCTAATAGTGAAACCATGTTTCAGTGTCTGGGATACTGGTTAAGCTACAATTCAAAATGGAAGACATGTTAGAAAGATGATAAACCAGTATGACAAACCCTTAAACATCTTTTGAAAAGGAAATTTATGCCTCACCCTTACATTATAGTACTCTAAATCTGTCAATAAAATGAACTGGGAAGAATCAGGAGACAGAAAGTTGGACTTGAACAAGCCTTTGAATAAGGAATAGTTAAGCTATCCAAGAGAAATATAGTAACATGAGAGGCCAGAGATGAGAGAAATCAATAATTACTCCACCCATGTTCATCACAGCCAAGAGTTAACACAGAGCAGCCAAAAGGTTGGAGTAGAAGCTGCAATACTCAGGATGACAATACCAAATGGCAGACAACACACCAGTCCTGGCAGCTTGGTGTCCTCCTACAGCATTTTCCCTGTAATCATGTGTTATATGGACCCGGCAGTGATGGTGGGGACAGTGCTGCCTATTCTGTCACAAATGCCAGAAGCACTGCTATCCCCAGATCTGTTCCGGGGAGAAGGATTAAATAAGAGAACAAATGCTCTTATTACTTACCATGACCCTTCCAAAGGAAAAACATCATAAAACACACTTCAATTAAAAAAAAAAATCTAACCAAACTAAACTCTTGCTTATGTAATAAGAAAAACAACTTGTATTATTTTCTGTAAAATTGCCATCTAGGGGGCTACTCATATTATATTCCTTGTTTGAAGTGGTGACCATGAATGTTCATTTCTGATCTGGAAAGAGGTGAGAAGCAGGAAGGCAAAACCTACAGAGTAGTCAGTGTTATTTAAGGAAGGAAAGACCTGGAGACAGAGTAGAGAGTTTTTAAAGGCATATTCTGAAATAATGTGCTCATCTTGGCCACTGGGTCTAATAAAGAATATAGTTAAAAGAAAAAGGTTGAGATGGGCAGTAAGACTCACATAAGAATGTGAAACCATGGGTATTTAAAGGAAAAATACTGAAACTTAATTTTAGTAGCAGGATAATGGAGGGAGACTATGATGAATTGCATGAAATGAACATAAAAAAAAGAGTCACATTGGGATTCTTCCATTCATGTGCTTTTCACAAGAAGCCATTCACAGAAACAGAATAGCAGTGAGCATGAAAGGAAAGAGGAAAATGTTATTTCAAACACTGTACAACCCCCACTGTTTTACAAAGTATGAGTGAGAGATTAGCTGGTCTTAAAAGAGTAGTTTTTATTTTTTAATTAATATTTTCTTTATATTCTCATGAAAAATGGAAACATTCTCATTTAAAGGAATAGCAATAAAACTGTGGTATGGAAGAGATATAGACTCTAAAATTCTATGGCATGAATGCAGCCAAACTGTAAGCGAAACTGAAACAGGGCAAGTAACTCTGTTTTGACTGTTTGTGGCAGCTGCCTGTATTCCAGCATCTATTTTAAAAACAAAGCCATGCCAGTATAAGCTATAATAATTCCTGGGGGTAGATTAGAAAACAGACATATGCAAACTAATTTTTTTATTCAACACTTTTCAAGACTTCTCCTTCTGGAAAATGTGACACCAGCTTTTGGTAATGAATTTATTACTTTAAAAATTGTGATGAATCAGAACTACCGTGAATATGAAATGAACATGTACAAGGGGAAGACAGATGATCATAATCAGCAGTCTGATGGCCAGTGCCTGTTTGGCTGATGTGGGAATCTCTGTATGAGCTTGAGTATAACTAAGATATTACATTTTCTTTAAATGTGTCCCTGGGCAAAACAAAACAAAGGCTAGATTAAGTGATCACCATTGTAACAAGTCTTAAACAAAAAACAAGACAGTCTTTCTTTTTCCAGTATTTAGACATCTCATTGTTGAGCCAAGGGTAAAATAATGCTGTTCTGAAGAAGCCTATACATTATCCTGATGTGCAGCCGCTGAAGATTTAATCAAGGTTGTTGACTGGGACCTTCTCCCTAAACCTCTGGTCTCCTGCTCAGCTATTTAACACAGTGAGTGTATTCCAGTGAGTATCTTCAGGGAGCTTGAAAATAAGATGACCTCCAGCTTTCTTTGTGGTCTGCAGTTCAAGATGTAGGCAGGGCTCATTTCAACAACAATTTGAAAACGCACGCCTAATATTACCCTCTTCCACGTGTCCATATTGTTTTGAAACTTGTCTTTATATATAAGACGGTCAGCTTTAAGGTGGTTTTAGATCTACAGATGAATTGTGAGAACAGTGTTAACTGTGGTGTTTTGCTATGAGGTCAGAGAAACTTTGGGTTGTGACTCATGGGCACAGGCAGATGAAGAACGGTTGTAGGGGCTGACACCTATAGCTTGAACATAGATTTCAATGTCCTCCATTGTGCTGACGCTGGAATTTGTCCAGTCCCTTGATGAGCTGGCTCTGGGCACCAAAGTGCTAGGAAACTGTTTCAGTGAAATAAATGAAAGTTTACTGTGGCTTTACTGCCTTGGAGCAGGGTCCTCGAGAGTCATATAAACATGAGAGTTGGCACTAGGAACAAGATGGGATTATATGGGCAGGGACTAATCAGGCTGGTTTAAATTGTCACCTAATTGTGACCAAAGGTGGGCAACCATACCTGCAGATAGAAATCCTTTGCTGTGCTCAGCAGTGTTTGCTGCTGCCTGACATCTGCTTGTAAAGCTGTCCTGTTGGGTCACAGTGAGCCAGGACACTTCCCATTAAAGTAATTAAAAGACCAAAGTATTTGTGCCTGAAATGGGTTGGGAGACAGGTCTGACAGCAGAAAGAGACAGGCAGCTCCAGAGAAGAAGAAACATGGCAAGAGGTGTGATGGGCTGGGCACACAGGATACTGGCAGCAAATATGCTTGTGGTCATGACTGTTTACCATAGGTATGCTGGTTTCTACACTTAAAAAGTGATGTTTTATCTTTAAAAAATAAAAATTAAAAAAAAACAACAGAAAAAACACACAACTGAAAACAAAACAATCCCCATAAAAAACAAAGATAAATTAGGAGGTTGCCTGATAACAAAACTTTTTCTTACAGGGAAGAAATACCAGGTCCCACTTAATGAAACTAATGGCTGGGGCCAGGCACATTTCACAAGAGAAATAAGGCACAATTGTTCAAGTGTGAGAGTGATTAACCGGTGGAACAGACTACCATGGGAAGCAGCAGATTTTCCATTTCTTCAAGTCTTCAGCTCAGGACTGGATGCCTTTGTGGAAAATACTTTTAATAAACATGAGATTTTGGGCCCAGCACTAACTAATTCAGTAAAACTCAGTTAAAGCTTATTAAACAGGAGGTCAAGCTGGATGATATAATACCCTTTCTACTCTTAAAAATCAATGAAGTGTAAATGAAACAGCTATTGAACTCCACTAAGGAACTGGTTAGGGAACACATTCCTATGCTTTCCTTGTGAGTGGCAATGTTCTGGCTGGAATATTGCAGCCTCTGGTGTCCAGGACAGCATCTTGCTCCTGCTTAACCCTCCTCTGAGGTCAGCCTGTCTCTGTCTGAAGCCCTTCAGCTATGATTATCTCCAATGTTCTTTGTGTCTAGTTCACGTTGTGTTACATAAAAGCAGAACTACAATATTACAGGAAAAAGCAGTATGCTTAGCACCATGTGAAAGGGAAATAGAAAGAAGCTAATTTGGTTAGATACAACAGATGCTTCATGTGAATGAAGTCTGAGTAACAATTTTTTCATGCAGTCTTAAATCTGCAATTTTCTCAGCAACTCATCTCAAAAGTCCCTAGAAAAGCTGGGGTTTTTTTTCCTCCTGAAAGTAATAAAACAATACTTAGAAGTGAACTTTTCCTCAATAGGGTCCAAAATCCACTAGTGAGGAAATCATTATTATTTGCTTCAGACTTATAGATGGAAATGAAAAAAGTAAGTTGTGTCCCTAAGTAGTCAGAAACTAGTGAGGGTGATCCTGCTGTCTGTATCTCATACAAGTGTCTGACAAGATTAGAAGTGTATTAGAAGTGTACATATCTGTATTTCATTGCAAGAAACCAAACATATTTTCCTAAAGGGTTTTTCTGTGGCTGTCTTGATAATAATCCTGAAGGAAGTAGGCTAAAGGATGCTCTTGCTCATAGTTGGATCTGATGATTTCTGTCAAATACAGTCACACAACAGATAACGTATAGATAAAGCTGTAGGTATTTCTAGTACCCTCTGGAGTGACATTTCCAACCGTTTAACATGTTATTTAGATGCAGTTAAGATGTTCAGAGTCAATCTATAGCCAGCAGTGTGGGTTATATGCATCCCAATGGCAAATGAGAGATATCACAGGTGGGAAAGGAATAGATGCAAAGTGCCTGGTGCTCAGCCTGAAATTCAGCACACAACTGCACAGCTTCTCTGCATGCACAGAGCTGGTGTCTGTGCAACACCCACATATTTACATGGAATCATGCTTAGGAACAGTTAGGTTGTACACACTTGGACTGTCTGTGCACTTAAAAGCAAGCCTTCAGTCTGAGGGTGAAATAAAATCACAGTTTTGTAATATTACACACTGTTGTCACCCATGAAAAAGTCACAGAGAATAGGCAAGCACATGGAACACAGAAAGGAACCTGAAGGCTTCACAGTTTTCACAGTAACTTATTTCCCTAACAGGCAACTTTAGAAACCCCTTTCCAGCAATAAACCAGCATGAACACTGTGGAAATATTACCTCTTCAGTTTCTCAAAGATTATCAGAAATATGTAGCTACCCTGAGACCAAATCTTAACTTGGCACTAAGGGTGAAGGAAACAGGCCAACAAGACTTGCCCCTGATTCTGCTGCAATGTAACAATGTAATCTGCTAGACTATTTAGCTCTCTACTAATCCCTGTTAATTCTGTGCTTCCTCCTTGTCTGACCTGCATCTGCAACATGTCTGTATAGAAGGGAATTCAAGAGGCCATTGGCCTCACTGGCCTTATATCAGGTATGCCTAAAATATTAATGACTGACATTTCTCTACCCTTAAAGCTTCCGTATACAATCCTTCACAACAACCTATTCCCATTAATTATCTATTAGTATATTTTCCCTATACATAAACTGAATCTTCTTTACTGCAAGTAAAGTCCATTCTTCTTCTCCTGTAGTCTTCAATGACTTTTCCCTTTTTTCATGTCTGTTATCACCCCTCTTCTCATTTTTCTGTTATTAAGGATAAGAAATTCCAGTTTTTCCATTGCAGGCCATGGTTTCAAACCTATCATCATTCCTGCTGGTCCTTCTCTGGACAGTCTGCAACAGAGCCAAATTATTCTTTAAGTGTAGTGCCTGGAACTGGATATACAGGTAAGACCTTAGCTGTAGTAGATGATATTATTCAAATCTTTATCTGTTATAATCCCCTCAGCCTCCTTCCTGTGGCCTGGTCTTTATTTCTACATTGTCTGTTCCATGCTTGTGCCCATGAACATTTCTGCCCAAGTGCAGTATCTCAAATTTGCCTCCATTAAAAAGCTATTTTCAGTCTCTTCTATAAATATGTCAAGAGTGCTTGGAATTCTAATCCTATACCCCAGTGTTTTTTCAGTCTCCTCCCACCTCTTTGGCATTTCCATGTGGAATGTGCCCATTTTCCATTCCAGCAGCTAAACTATTATTGAATAGATTGAAAAAGACTTAATGAGGGAGAGTTCCATTTGGTAATGCTGCTACACTAATAAAGGATGGCAGCAAGGAACGGTGCAGTGCAGTGGTGGCAGCACTGTCCTGGTCTGGTAATACCCAGCACAGAGATAGATCATGTTTTTCTTCACCAACCTTTTAAGGTTTTAAAGTGGAAAAGTGATGCAAAGACATCTTGGGCCATAGTTTAACCTGTTATTTTTAAAAGCAGCAGAAGTTTATGTTTTCTGTTTCCTACCTTCCGTTTGGCACTTGTACCCTGCACAGCCTTTTCTGTGTGGTCATCACAACTATTTGTGTGGCCGAGTGATAAACCAGGTTGGGGGAAAACTAAGACAGCAGAAAGAGAAGAAGCCTAGCTCATAGATAGATGCCTGCTGTGAAGCAATCACTGTGGAGATTGTGCCCATACAAGGAAAGGGACAGGAAAGCATGGCTGGAAGTGTATGCTCACAATGGGTTTAAGAAAGATTCAGCCCTTGCTGCTGCTTGGAGAAATTACCCATGTACCTCTCTGCTCTTGCTTTTTCTATGATGCTGGCTCTAATATTTCATAATATTACTTTCTTTTTGGCTCCATTAATTTTGACTTTGGTTGAATCCCTGATCTGGTTGACCACAGGGAAGGAGTTAGACACAGGAGAGATGCTCCTGAAAATGTAGTTTCACGACTGGCTTTTGTCGAGCTAAAGTGATGTTTGACCCAGAAGCATTTTCTTTACTGTGCCTTCCACCAGCTCAGCATGAGGCTGTGTGACTGACAAGAGGGCACAGCAAGCACCAGCAGCATGTCCTGGGCTGTTGCACCCCTACCTTAGGTGCTTGAGCCTTATGTACTGCTAAGGGCCTCTCATCTGCTACTCCAAAGCTGCCTCCTCGAGCTGTGTCCTCTCACCCTGGCTGCCTTGGCAATGTTCCCCAAAGCTCCTGGGGCAGGATCTTTCCCTTGTTTTTCTCATGCTGTTGTTCTCATGCTGTTACTCTTATGACCTTGCACCTGCAAGTCCCTGATAGTGTTCTCAGCAGATTCTCATGGGAAGTGATTGCCACCAGCATGGGAATCCCCCCTCCTTTCCCTCCTTTCCTACCCTTTTGCTTCTGGTTTACATTTCAGGGGGTAAAAAATTTAACAACCACCCAGCATGTGATACCCACAACATAAATGGTTTCAACCAATAGCATTTGAGTAGATCCCAAAAACCATTATATCATTGCTATGGTAAAAGCAGTACAGGGAAGCCTGTCCAGGAGAGGAGAGTCCAGGAGAGGATGCTTTGTGAGGACCCTCTCCCCATTTTTTTTTTTAACAGTCCATGCAGAAGAGCTCTGCCTTTCTCCATCTCTGCATTATTTTTTCACTCTTAGTTTCAATGTATGCCCTAAGCCTTGAGCCCCACTAATAAATTGTTGTGCCTGTGAACTTGTCACCACAGCCTGTGTGCATCAAAGGAAAGGCTTGAAAGGCAGGAATTTCCCCCGACAGCCCTCTTGCTCTAGCAACACCACCTCCTGTGCAAGTTCTGCAGCATTGTGCAGGAAAGAGAGCAGCTCCATGCAGTTTAAATGAATGGCTTTAGCTGATGGGTTTGCCATCACATGCAGTGGAGGGGAGGGAACATACGGCTGAGGCAAGACAGAAAGTGACAGTGGAAAGGCAGCTGCATTGCACTGGAATAGAGTGAAAACATACTCTGAGTGGAAAGGAATAAATATTAATACCCAGGACTTTCCTCTTTGTAGAGAGACAACAAGTTTACACGAATTGGCATGACCAAAGGAATGATTCTGGCACTGAAAGCTGCCTGTCACAATAGAGACAGGCAGACCCTGGGGAGCAGAGTTCTTGGGAAGTGAAGATGCAAGAGAAAAGTGATGAGGTGATAGGACACAGGAGCTGTTCCAGCAGCTGCTGATGTGGACTGCTGCCCTCTTAAGCACTGCTGGCAAATCTGCTTGCACCCTGTTATGAGGTTTCACAGTTACTTTGGAGTTTTTCCAGTACAACTACTGGAAAATGAAACTGAAATACAAGCTGAGAGAATAATGCATTTATTTAAACACAGATTAACCATAGGTGTTGGACCAGTTTCCCCAGCAAACAACTCCTGAACCATGCAGCTAAAGAAAGCCTGAATTACAATGCATAACTCTCTCTAAGTCATTTCTAAATCATCACATTTTGCTGTAGCAAATCATTGCACTGAAGTTTTAGCACTGGGAGTAGCTTCTGAAGATGATGTCAACACAGTCATCACGACTGTGTGCTTCAGTGGAAAACACTTGGGCTAAGCCTTGTGCATGGCTATTTCAATAGAAAAATATTAAGGGAAAGTGTACTGCCATGGTGAACTACATAGAAAAACTAGGGTGTGGCGTGGGAAAAAAATCGAAAGTTACATACAGAGGCAAAGGCAAAAGATGCATTTAAATCATTTTTTTTTCATTTATCCATGTATTTTTTTTTTTGCATTAGCTGCTCCTTTAGTGAGTGATGCTGTCACAAAACAGACAATGTAGCACAAGGCTTGAGTCTGTACTATCTTCCCTACAGACGGGCTGTGTAGCAGGGTGGCTTCTCCAAAAGTATTCCCTGGTGTTAAGGAGACACCTTGGCCAAGATCTGCCTGCCAAAGGGGCTCCAAGTGGTAATAGAAACATGGGGCTTCCTTGGATGCTCCTGACCTGTTGTATCTTTCCCAAGTTGAATGCAAATCTTTGTGGGGATCATCCTTTTAGTGTTTTTGGGAAGATGGGGAGAAAATCCTAGGGAGGTAGCCGCACATACTTCTGCTCACTGTACAGATAGCAAGTGAAATACAGTTTAGCTGAATGTTAGTTTCTTATCCTGGCCTTTCAGATTCTTTGGTGTTATGGTGATTCAGTGCTTTAATATTCACACTTCTGTGGACTAGTTCTGAGATGGCCAATAGGATGGACAGCAGCCCTTACACTTAGGACACTTAACTGCTGCTGTTACAAGCACACCAGCAGCTGAATTTCTGTTGATGACTGAGGTTGCATCACAGAATTTTTGTTGTACTTGGTCACTGACCCAGTGTGTGGGACTGTAGATCCTCCCATTTCTTCTACAAACTGGGCTCCAAAGTCCTTTTGCAAATATGCTTCATGTACTGTCATATGCCTGTCTGGTTCAGTGAGAGCCCTTTCACATACAGAACAAGCTTTTCTGGAAGAAAGGTCACATTAAACTAGAGTAAAGGCTCTGTTCACATAAGATGTGGGTCCATGAGGATTTATTTGGTGAGAATACAGACTTATGTAATTCTGGCTTTTTATCCTGCTACCTCCCTCTCTTCCCACCAATTGTTCTTGCACCACTCCCTGCACTATGACAGCAGAGTTGCTTGTGTACTACTTTGTGAACAAACAATGGAACTGATCTAACACAACAAAATAGAGATGTGCTCCTTGTTTTCTTCTGCCAGTTCGTTGACTTGTGTGATTCTTTACACAGCTATGTAAATCACTCCTTGGCAGAGAATAGAAGGGCAGGGGGAAGCAGGAGAAATTAGGCAGATGGGGTGGGATGGGACTGTCTGAGCCATGCTGTTGATGATCATTAAGCCACAGACTGAGATGATACTTTACTGACACAAAACTGCATGTTGCCCCTCTCTCATCATGGCAGCAGAGCTGTTAGAGCATCATAGAGAATCCTACACCTTGGGTCAAACCCTTTCAACATTGAAGATAAACCATGAAATGAAGTGGCACCCAGACAGATTTCAGGACATTGCTGAACTGCAGCTCACCACTACCATCTGGATGTTTCTCTGACATCTTTCACTCATGGCTGCAGTTTCCTTTCTGCTGGTCATCAGAAAATTTGCATTTGTCTGGTTTTGCCCATTAGCTAAAGACAAAGGATCAAGTTACTTCGTGCTTGATCAATTTTCTTCTGGGTTAGTGAGCTGAACTGGCTCATTGAGAGTGTTTTGAAAAGCAAAGCTGATGGAAGAGCAGTGGTGGAAAACCAGAATTAGGAATATGAAGAAGGTTTGGAAAGGGGGGTGGGTGAGATATCCTTCCTTCAGTATCACTGAGCTGTCAGATCAACTCAGCTGTCTTGTCTTCTTATTCAGATACATCTCCCATTTTTATGCAGGTTGTTAGCTCTAGCAGATGGATAACGTATGTAAGTTTTATCCATATCATCTTGAACTTCTGCAGAAAGATTTAAATGTGTGAGCTGTTCCTTGCTTTCAGGGTATGAGTCAGCCGAAGGTTTGACCCATTAATCTTTCAAAAGTGAGAGAGGGGGAAAAGACTGCAGCCTTTTCTGGCTGTTGCAGTCCCATTACACAAAAGGGATGCTACAGTTTTCCGTGTGCATGCTTTTCCAATTGGTTTCTAATGTTGCTGTTTTCATAAGGCAAAAACTGTTAGCATTCAGACTTAAAAACTCTACTGGTGTTCTGAAAATCCAGCCATGTTTTCAGACTCTTAATAAAAATACCAGTAAAACAGCCTCTGTAATTGGAGATGGACTGACAGGGCTATTGACAATACATGGAGCAGAACTGAGTCCACCTCAGTTGCCAAGGCTATGTTTTCCTGATGAGCTAATACAATTTTAAAAATTACTTTTTTTCCAGTTAATTCAGTAGTTCTGATCTATAGATACATAAAAACCAGTTAGTAACAATAATAAGAAGCACTTTATTTATAGACCAGATCCTGGTACTAGGTATTTTAGCTGTGGGGCTCTCTCTGCACTGAAGAAAAATAACTGCTACCTAAGGCAGCGTAGCATTGGGGCAGCACAAAGGGCAGGGCCCCTCTGTTAATGCAGAAGCTCTAAAAAGCCAGATGCAGATGCTTCACTGAGTAACAGGAGAGGTTGTAAGAAAACAGGTATTTCCTGGGCAAAATACCTCTCCATGCTCCCTGTGTCAGTGGGAACAAGAAGCTTGTTATCCAGGCCTCTACTCCTTGATGCCTGCGCACTAACTCACTATTCCATATATCCTCCTTTCCCAGCACAGCACAACCCGTTCATCTTTAAGACAGCAAAATTAAGGGCTACCACACAGTTAGAAACCCTAAGCTAATTCTATGATACTTTAGAACACCACTATCTCTTACATTCTTTCTTACGTATCATCCACTGCTTACTCTTGGAGACAAAAGTTAGCTACCTAGAGCAGCTGGTTGCCAAAATCACCCCTAGAAGAAGGCAGAAGCTGTGTGGACTACCTAAAGCACATAAAGGAAGAAAGATGCCAGGGGAGGTGTCTTGCTAGACCAGCCACAAAGAAAAGCAAGGTGGTTAAAGACAAGGATGCAGCAAACACAAGACTGTAGAGTTGAAAATCTTGAGAGAAATGAGCAAGGCAAGTAGTAGAATCACAACCCTGGACTTCAGGAAAGCAGATTTTGGACTACTTTGGATCTTTTTGGCGGGATCCAATTGGTATGGGGCTCAGGACTGCTGGTTGATTTTCAAGGAGAAACTCCTCTAAGAAAAAGAGCAGTCTGTTCCAACGTGCAGAAAAACAAGCAAGTATGGCAGGAGACGAGCACAGATGTATAATGGACTCCCAGCTGAGCTCCAACACAAAAATGAAGTGTATGGAAAGTGGAAGTACAGATGGACTGCCCAAGAAGAGTACAGAGACATTGCTTCAGTGTGTAGAGCTGGTGTTAGGAAAGCCAAAGCTCATCTGGGAGATGAAACCATACAGAATGGGGAAGGTTACCAGGAAAGGCTTCTGTAGATAGAGTGGCAGCAAAAGGAAAGCTGAGGAACACATGGACCTGCTGCTCCATGGAGCAGGGGGCAGACACAGTCACAAAGGACATGGAAAACACAAGGGACACAAACTGAAGCATGCAAATTTCTGACTAATTACAACTTTAAAAAAAGATTACCATGAGGGTAATTTAACACAGAACACAGATGATCACAGTGGCTGCAAAATATCTTGCAGTGAAGGAATTTGTAACTGGACTCAATGAGGCCTTGAGGAAGTGGCTTTAACCAGCCCTACTTTGAGCAGAGGTTAGAGATGAGCTTTGAAGGTTCCTTCCAAATTCCATGATCCCATGATTCTGTGAAGAAGCTTACCTGGTAGAGAATGAATGAAAAGTGTGAGACTGATTTACTCTCAACCCATATATATATAAAGTACTTCAATGTCCGTGAATGATCCAGAAATACTGTGGTATGTATAAAAAAAACCAACAAACCAAAGCAGACTACCTATTAGGACTCCATGTCTTCGATGCATTCCAGAGTTTTTTTGACATTTATTATTGCAATCTTATGAGAACTCATATTTGGCAGAATCTTCACATATATATTAAATCCAGCCTCCTAAGTACCCACCATGTGTTATTAAAATACCACTAAATCACTACTTAAAGCTGACTGAAGACTAAAAAAAAGAAAAATATTGTTCTCATCTTTTCCTCTATATACTATGTCAAGGGCCCTAATACTTCTTAGTTAATATGTGTATGGTATTTATATAGCAGTATTATACTAATTAAAGAAATAATGACCTATATTTTTTCATGGTACCCCTCTGGAATATAAGAAAAGTTTCTCCCATGCCATTGTTGAGAAACTAAGGCAGAGAAAAGCATGGAGGCTTTCCAAAGAGAATCTCAGAAGAGCACAAATTGAAGCAAATTCCCTGAACTTTCAAGCTTGTGTTTAACCACATAACTAAGTCTTTAAATAGAAGCTAGATGAAATGTACTATGACATTTGGAAGCTGGGCTCCCCTGGTATACCAGCCTTTCATGTCTTCCGAGAAAGCAAAAGAAAAGCAAGTGGTTTGGACTAACAAGTGTCTACAGAGGGAAGCAGAGCTATCTTGAGAAGGAAGTTCCCCAGCATCTAGAAGATAGGAGGAGGCATAGACCTGCCAGGACACAGCACTTTGTAAGGGAGATTAACTGATTGATTCTGGGAGTGGGTGAGGAACCTTTCTGAACCAAGCCATGAAGCACAGGCTAGCTGAGACTTCCACTTTCCTCGTGAGCTGGTGAAACGTGGTGGAGTTGAAAGTGCAGCTCAGCTGGCCATCTGGAGCATGTCAGCTGACAGCTCCAGGACAAAGGGGAGCTGTCTTCTCCCCAGTAGCTCAAGGGTACCCACAGGGAGAGGTTAAAAATTCTCTCTGCTGAAACTTTGTGTCTGCCCTTCTTTCAACAAATCTGCAGCACAGTCATGATTTGGTCCTAATTAGAAGACACCAGTATTAAAAAAAACAAAAAAAACCCAACAAAAATACCCCAACTCCTGCTGTATTTTAGAAACAAGCCTGTATGTTTTCTTACACTTCTATCAAAACCTCATTCTTACAGCACGGACCTATGCAGGGCTTTTACCTGTAAACTATCATCTTTTGCTCTGTGTTGTATAATGCTTCATTGGAGCCTACATTGGAGTTCTGCAGAACAAAGACTGTTTATTGCTAAAAAACACTATAGTACATGCACCATTTGAAGTTTATCTCTTCCTCTTTATCTCTGAAGTTCATGCGAGATTAAATTTTATATACAAGGCACGGCTCACTTCTGTCACTGCCCTCAAAGCTTTTTTGAGAATGGAATATCTCCCTCAGGGAGAAAAGGCTTGTATGTGCCTCTACAAGAATAACAGATAAGATGCTGTGCCTGTAGGCAGATTACATTTCCCCTTTGTTAAAATATGTTTTTTATTTAGTTTTTTTTTAATTTTTTTAATTATTATTTTTACTGCTCATAATTATTATGACTCTGGGACCTGCGGTTTGCGAATAAATAAATAAATGAATAAATAAATAAACAAGCCCCTGGTAACTACAGTTATTTAATTTATAGCTGCAGAAGGAGCTTGCTAGGGTATACAGAAGAAGGAATCAGAGAAGAGCCTGTCTTTATTATCCGGAAACATTATTTGCAGACTTAAGGATTTTTGTGGAGTTAGAGAACACAAAAAAAAAGAGAAACCCCAACACACGCTTTGAGCTCAAGAAAAGATGGACAGAGGGGTCGGTGACACCGCGGCCAAAGGAGCTGCTGGTTGTTTCTCCACCGCCGTTGGTTTCCCACCGCACGCCGCTCGGGCCACAGGCAGCGCTGTGACCAGCGGGCCCATTCTCGGCCGAGCACCGCCGAGACGAGCGGAGTTCCCGCCGCCCGTTCAGCCCCTGAGGCGCGGCCAGGGCGCTTTTCCAGCGCCGGGAAAGGCGCTGCTCCGCCGGCGCGGCGGCTCCGGCCCGGGCAGCGCGGCCGCTTTACGGCACAGCCGTTCCGACCTCCCCGTCCGCACTTTGCGGCTGCGTGGCGGTGGGTGGGGGGCGGGGAAGATGTCTGAGCGGGGAGAAGCCCCGGCGGCGGCGGCGGCACCGGCGGGGGAGATGCCGGCGAAGAAGCAGAAGCTGAGCAGCGACGAGAACAGTAACCCCGGGGACCTGTCCGGCGACGAGAACGTGAGGCCGGGCGCGGGGGATGGCGGCGCGGGGAGGGTGGGGGGGGGGGCTGGTGTGGCGGGACCGCGCGCGCGCGCGCGCGCGCGGCGGGCGCGGGGCCTCGCGCCGGGAGTGGGCGGGCGGGCGGGAGCGCTGAGGGGAGGGGGCGCCGCCCCTCGGTCCCGCCGTGAGGGGACATCGCTCACCGGGACCCCCTCGGGTGTGTCCCGGGCGGGAGAGGGGATGAGCGGGGACGGTGGCAAGGGGGTCTCAGCCCACGCGTCTCGGCTCGGTGGCCGCTGGAGGAAGGCCCCGGTGGGAGAGACCGGGGAGGGTCTGGGGGAGAGACTCCCGCTTGGCCTCCACGTGGGTGAAGGTGGATTTGAGGCCCAGCCTGTGAGCGGGCTCTGTCTCGAGCTCTGCTTCCAAACGTCAGACTTTTGTTTTGTTTTGTTGTTGTTTGTTTTTCCTGCAAACCGGCAGCGTTTTCCATCTTGCAGTTTTGCATCGTGTTTCTTCACTGTCACGTTGTGGAGTAACATGCAGCGCGAGTTTATGTGTGCAGCCTCTTTGTGAATGAGAAATAGGAGATGGTGCTCGCATACTACTGTCAGCAGAAGGCAGCAGGGGTGGGGTCTGTAATCTCTAAATTAGATGACATTTTAGTGTTCAGAGCATAGGTAAAGTGATTGATATAGGATAACTTTATACTTGAAAGGTAAACTTAATCTAAGGTATTGAACAGTCGCTTTATGTAGTTACTGTGTGTGTTTTATAGTGTGTGGAAGTTTTTTTCCTGCACTTATCCAGGAAGTGAATGATGTGGACCACATCTTCCACAACATTTGGAAGTGGTGCTTGTGAGGTGACAGGCAGGTTTGAGATGTTCCACACCACTGTTCTTGTTTTTTGTTTCATAATTCAGCAGCATTTGTGGATCTAAGTGTAATTCGGCGACAGACGTTCAGGCTTAGTTTGCTGTCAGTTGTAGCCTATCACTGACTATGGAATAGGTTGGCCAAAGACGTTGTGGATGCTCCATCCCCAGAGATGTTTAAGGCCAGGCTGGATGTGGCTCTACACAACTGGGTCTAGTGAAAGGTGTCCCTGCCCATGGCAGTGGGTTAGACTAGATGATCGTTAATGTCCCAACACAAGCCACTCTGTGATTATATGATTCTCTGAATCTCTGATGTGGGTCGCCTCAGTGGTGAAGGGATTCCTTTTTCAAGAGTTTGTTACTGGACTCCACTACTCCTGCAAGATGGGGGATTCTGTTTAAAAGTTGACATAAAAGTGTTGATTTGGAGAAAGGGTGTGTTTTGCTCCACAGGTGTCCTGTGTGCAGATTTGTTGGTTACGTGGTAGTTGCAGATACCCAGTGTAGCTGTACCACACCAGCTGCCCTGTGTGCTCACATTGACAGTATCTGTATAGTCCAGAGAAAACTTCAGTCCTGTCAAATATTAAAATTCTGGCAAGTGCGCTTGGGAGATGAGAATTTGTCAAACTCTGAAATTTTTTTAGGGCAAAGGAGGAGAAACAGGAAAACTTAAAAATTATTAAACTTGGTTAGGAATATTTCTGGAGGGTTGGCTCCTTTAGGGGCCCAGTGTGAAGGGAATGGCTCCAGATTTGGGCAGTACACTTATGGGCTTGTGTGGTATCTTTCCTCCTTTATGTCCTCTGAGTGTCCTGTTTTTCAGAGTTGTTGAGAAAACAAAGACTAGTACACTTCTACAGGTTTCTGATAATACAGACATGAAACTGGGACAAAGAATAAATGCTTGGTGGGAATTGGTGTATTAATGTTTGTAGTTGACCTCATTCTGTGTTCCTAATGCAGCTTCATGAATCTCCTCCAGTGACAGGCTGTTGTCTGCCTCTGTCTCCCTTTAGTTCAGCTCTAGAAATTACCTGGCCTGGGACGACTTGTTTTTCCCCGCTAGTCTGATGGAAAGTGAACCGACTGTCTTGCCAGAAAAAATGGGAAAAGCTGATTTTTAACAAGCTGAGTGTACTCATATGGAAGCACAGGGTTGGCAGGTACAATGCAGGTGAAGGTGACGTTCTATGTGACAGGTGATGCAGGGAAATTTGCTTTTCAACAGTGCCCTGCAGTCAGAGTGCACATGAAATTGTAGTTACTGCTGATTATCCAAAGCCAATTTAACATCTCTTAGCGGCTGCATGGGGTGTTTTGTGTATCCCATTTTTTTTCCATTTTCCCCATTCTTATGCTAATGGTTGGAGGGGCAGTTGGATTAGTTAGCTGATCAGAATTTAGCTTTTAGAAGCAAGTAAGTATCTGTGGGAAGGAGCAGGAGGGAGAGGTGGGACTTTGTGTTCTGATATCGATGCTGACCCGCTGCAGAACCAGGCTGTGAGTGGTGTACAGAAGCCTCAGAATGGCTCGGTTCTTGGTAAGGTCAAGCCTCATGTTTTTACACAAACACAAACAACTCTTCTTCAGTACTTCAGAAGTACTCATTTCCTCTGGATCAAAGATGTTTTCTAGGAGAAGCAGCTGCTTTATCTCTAGACATTTTCTCAAGAGCAGCTACCAGTATTCTGAAGAAATGTCACTAGATCACAGTTCATATCTCCCCCTCTTGGATTAGTCTTTGTGTGATTCATGTTCTGTTTCTAGAGAGGAATGCTATTATGCTGGCATTAGATTTAAATACATGAATCTAAATAACACCGAGTCCTGGGAGATCTGTTCTTATGAATGACAAGAAAAAGTGAAAAGGCCAAGTGCTGCAAGGTTAGTTGAATTTATACAGCAGTTAACAATCTCTTCGTGACATTCTGTATAATTTCAAATGTTTCCAGGATGATGCTGTCAGTATTGAAAGCGGTACTAACACCGAACGCCCCGATACGCCAACAAATACTCCTAATGCACCAGGAAGAAAAAGCTGGGGGAAAGGAAAATGGAAGTCAAAGAAGTGCAAATATTCCTTCAAATGTGTAAATAGCCTAAAGGTAGGTATATGTGAGCTTCAGGGAATGCTAGGCACCACTTACTGGCAGCAGTGTTAATGTTGGCTGTGAGACAACATCTAGCTTGATACTTTTGAATGTCTTTAAGCAATTATGCTCCCTGCTGATTTGAAGCAATTATCTTTCCTACTTGGAATAGCCAAAGTTTTGAAGAAAAAGATACTGACAAATAGGAAACAGTAGGTAGTGCTGCAATTAACCCTGTTTTTGTACAGTTTGCAAAGTTTTGTGTGATGCTATGTTTATGTATTATATGGCATATGGAGATGTAGAGATAAATATGAGAAGTCTGATAAACAAACTGAGCTAAAACAAATCCTGGGACAACTCCATGCAAAGCACAGAACCTGCATAGATTTCTCTGTGTGTTGAAAAAAAAATACCCAAGCAAATCAACCCAACAATCTCAGAGTAGCTTTTTCCTCACACTTAACCAGATCAGGTATTTTCTGTCCTCTGGCAGTATCATAACTACTGTGTACAATTCAGTTAATTTATTGTGAGTGTTAGCACCTGATTTAGGCAGTATGTATCTTCCCATATAACAGGTGATAGTTTTAAGAGATGTGGATTCATGGTCTTTACTCCCTGTTCTTCTGTTTTAGCATAGTGCTGTTTTTTTCTGCGCTGGTGACAGACTATAGTGGACTGAATGAGTTTTCTCATTCATGCCTGTTTTACTCTGTCAGGATGTTCTTTTCTCATTCCTCAGCCTCTTGTGGGATATTTATGTGTCAAAAGGTGTAAATAAGCCTTATGATTTCATTTTTACGAGGTTACTAAATAAAGGATGATTGTGTCTGGAACAAGATGGGAGTTACGGCAAACTCCGTGAGGATCTGTGTAGCTCAGTAGTGGATATTTTCTGCAGAGTTACTCTAAGAGTATTTTTTCATTCCCCTACACTTAACTGTGGAGCTGTGCTGATGAGGCTCTTTCTGAACTTTATCTTCAGGCTGCCTTAGTAAAACACAGGGGTATCTAAGTGGGAGGGGATAAAAAGTTTGGAGCATGGAAACCTTCTAAATGAGCTTTGCTGCTGGAGAAATTGTGATACGAAGTTATCTGGGAAACAAATTTATCTTACTGTGTTCTTGAAGAATAAAAAATTACCTCCAGGCCTTTGAGGGTGTAGGAGGAAGGGAGGTTGTTTCATTTCACCAAGGTAGGCAGCAGTTCCTGTGATTTGCGTGAATCACCCCCACAGATGGTGCTATTTGTGGCTTCAAGTCATACTTCAGACACAGACACAGGCCTCTGGACACCCAAACTTTTAACAAGTTCTGAGCTTTGTTACTCATGCTTGTTTTTTGTCTGCAGAGAAAAAGGGTTAGTGCTTTCCAAGTGTCTTCTGGGAAAACAAAACGTTCCATCACCCCAGTGTCAATCCAGACCCCACTGTAGGGTGATCCAAAAGACCAAGCTATGAAACTAAGCAATCCTTGACTTCCTTGGACTTGGATCAGGGTCTGGGAACAGATTCCCGTGCAAGTGGAATCAAGCTGCGAGGGAATAAATGTAGCATTTCAATTAAGTGGGGTATTTTTATTCACTTTTTTCCCCACTGCTCTTTGATCTGAAATTAATGGTAATAATAAGAGATGTGCATGTTAAGACGAAGACAAGTAACAGCCAAATTTGGTTTTTTACTTCATGACTGAGGAAACTGCTCATCTTTTCTTTTTCCTGTTCTTCCATACTAACTTTGCAGATACTCTGAAGAAAACTCTAATGATTGAATGTTGTAGGTGGGTTTAGAAAGACATTTGTGACTCTTTGAGTACCGTGTATACCCTCATTTATGTTTTTGAACTCTGCTGTAAGATGCAGGTATTGAAGTTATTAAAGGTCAAAATGATTCAAAGATCATAGAAATTAATATTTTTTAGGAGTGTATAAATTACGTGTTCTTCCGTTTTTGTACTTTTGGTTTTCCCCTCTTTTTTTTTTACTTTTTTCCTTGGGGAAACAAAGAAATATGGCCATTACTGTCTGCTTTGAGTGTTAAACGGTTATGACTCAGCCTGAAACCTCAGTGCTTGCTAAATATGCTTTTTAAACAGTACTTTGGGAGTTATTTTGGATGAAATTTAAGCACCGGGAAAACAAAAATACAACTTGGAAAATGACAGGAAATAAACTGCCTTTTTTCTTTTTGGCGTAGTAAGTTACTTGTAAGATGCACTGAAAAATTTCTGCTTTCTGTGGGCTGAATGGAAATAGGGTTTATAAATGAGCCTACACTGCTAACACAGTTACACATCCTCATATACATATATATGTTTTGCTGATAGATCTTTTGGCAGAAAACCAATGTGTATTTTGCTATGTTGTGCTCCTTTTAAAGCAATGCAATTATTTTCCCTGCCCTTTACTTCTGCTTAGGGTGTGTGCTTAATTTGTAAGCAGCCTGATGTTGTCTCAGCTTCTACTTGCTGTCCCCTGACCTGGGCACCACTGTCCAATGCCACGCAGAATTCTATCTTGTTGATGTGTAATGGGGACTAAATGTAACTAAACCCACTTCCCATAATGGCTTACTTCCACTTCCAGGAGCTGGAAAAACACGTGTGGGTTGTTGGTTCCCCACTGGCAGTGTGGGTGACACGGATTAAAAGGATTCATGCAGGTGATTATTTTTGGCATGGTATTGACTTCACTGCTTTCTGTCTAAAACCAGGTCTAATCTTACTTTTTGGTTGAACCCAAGTTGGCATTGAGTGAGTAAGGCTGGAACTCGCCACTGATTATTTATTTGCTTTTGTAGCAATAGGTCTGTTTTCTTCTCTGCCTTCTTTCTCTATTCCACAAAGAACCTGGGTACTTTAAGTTTCGTGCCCTTTATTCATAGCAGGGACAAGATGGCATTTCACAATTTTAGTTTTGGACGGGTATCTGGGTCACTTCTGTCTGTACAAACCAGTGTCAGATTTGTGTCACATACTTGGCGTCTGAGCATAAACATTGTGCACGGCACCCAGAAGTACAATATTTTGGAAAACCTCCTTCATTGTTTAGCACTTGGGACAAAAATTGGAGCAGACAAGTATTTTCAAAATAGCTGTTTGCTCTCTCTGACTACTGGGGGTGTTGGGAGTTTATATAGGAGCAGAGCTTCTGCAGATACCCTGGTATCTTCCTACCTGGCTGCTTCATCCATCAAACACCAGCAAAACTTCAATATGTACAGTCAGGCTCCTGGAGATTGTAGCACTTGGTGTGAGAAATGTAGTATGGGTGAAGTAAGTAGAGTAAAGACATTTTTTGTCTTGTAGAGTAAATTTTTGCAGGGAAGTAGGTTTTCTTTGAAAAAGCTTGCAAAATACTTTAGGTATGTACTCAAATATAAAAATACAGAAACAGTACAGTGCTCTTTTATATATCTCTACTTATCACCTTAGTCTGGGTCCTACCTGGAAAATCAGAAACTTATTGCAACTTATGCTGGAAAAATATCCTATCTTGAGGGTGAAAATCTTACAGCTTTTCACTTTCTTTACTTTGTTACATTTATCAGAAACAGGACATATGACAGAGAACAAGGTAGTTCCAGAAAAACAAATGCAAAACCTGCTAATATGTCTCTAATAAAGCAGAGGGAATCCATGCATTTTACCTGTGTTATCTCCATGGGATATGTCAGAAGCACTATTCAGCAGCAGGAACTCCCTCAAGCAGAAATCTAAAACCAAGTTTATATTAGTGGAAAAACTTTATTTAACGTTCTGAATTTGATCTCTCAGCCATCTCTTCATACAAGACTTAAATACGCTCAAAAAATAAGGCTATCAAGTTAAATTAGTACATTTATTGCTGCAGAGTAAAGTTAATAAATGTAATGCACACAAAAAATCATGGCCTTGTATATGCAATTTTATGGCTTACAGTTTTCCTCATTCTTCATTTTTATTTTTCTGTAATGCTTTAAAGACACTGAATACCTGATTTTTCCTTTTATCCTGGGGTTACTAATAACCTCTCTACTTTTCCCTTTACTAATATCCTGTATCCCTCATACCATAAAGCCATTAGTCTGTTCTTTTGTGTTATGATGGGTAATAATTTGAATTAAGATTTGAACAATTCTTTTTCATCTGTACTGAACTTTGAAAGTTGTTACCTCTCTTAAGAATTGCAGGAGGGCCTCCATCTCCAAAAGATTTTCTGCTTTCTCTTTCTAGCTCTTCTGGTTATTTCTCTTAATAACAGGTACTGCCTTTCTCAGTGAATAATGCTATTTAAAATTTTTCCAGACTTCCTTTTCTTTTTCTAAGTAGTGTTAGACTCCCTACTCACACCCTCTCCTTGAATTTATTCTTTGGTGTTGGATAGGCCAGGGCTGCCAGGGCTGGTACATCTTGTGTTGTTTCTGAAGTGCTGCCATTTGAAGGCTGCTGAGCAGCCATCATGAGACACTTCCTTCCTGCCTGCACTGTCCCAGACAGTCCCCTGTGGGGAGGCACTTCAATGAACATTATTCTTGCTGAAAACATCCTGTCAGGACAGGCCAAAATACTGTTATCAATTATTAACAAGCACCACCATATTCATCACAATTCATAAACATACATGCTTTTTTTTCTTCTCTCAAACTGATGTAAGTGGTATAAAAATAATATTTGGCATTTCTCTGGTAACTGTTTGTAAAGGCAATATGAAAACATTTTGTAGACATGAACTTTGTAGCAGTATTGTGACATGCTGGAGAGAGTTGCTTGTGCCTGTGACAAAGTTACAAGACCTAACTATAATGTAATAGTTAAATGTGGCCCTTCTCCATACTTGTACCAGTACAATTCTTCTGTCTGCTGGTAATTCTTCCCTGTGAAGTTGCAAATCCTTCTGTATAGATAATTTTGATAGAAAATGCATATAGGTATGACCTAAGATGCAGAGGTTGCCTTATTGAAAATTGTAAAACAAAATAGTAGAGCTGCAAATACAACCTGGGAGTTCTGCCATCTTCTAGGCATAACTGAGACAACAGTTCTTCCCCTTTACTTTTTAAAAACTTGGTGGAGAAAGAAAAGGGAGGTGTGTGTTTGTCAGAATATTCCTTTAACCTCCCTTTAAGACAGCAAAGTTAAAATGTGATGTTACAAAACTATGATTTATTAACTGTTCACTGTCTAAAATTACACTGCCTGTGAACCCAGCTAGTATAATTTTAGTTTGAGGAGGGAAACTTGTAAATTAAACTGTTGAATTTCACAGCAATGATATGCCTGTGGGTTTTGTTCACGTTTTCATCTCTAATCTTACTTTACACCTATAGGAGGACCATGGCCAGCCTCTGTTTGGAGTCCAGTTTAACTGGCACAGTAAAGAAGGTGATCCTCTTGTTTTTGCCACTGTAGGCAGTAACAGAGTGAGTAATCTGTTTTTCATCATACGCCCTTCTGTGTGGTTCTGCATGCATTCCTGTTTTCAAGCAATCCCTTTACCTGTGTTCGGTACGGACACACAATACTTAATATAAACAGATGTATTTCTAATATGTGTAGCATCTGTTATCTGGGAGAGCTGCATCCTTTGGATTGTTCTACAAAGTCATGTTAGCTAATAAATCTGTCTAGTAAAGAAAAAAGTCCTTCAGTAATATGCATATGGGATAAAGAAGAGAGGTGCATAAATGTATCTTCTCAATAACATTAGTATTCATAAATGTTATTATTTTCTAAAGGTCATGTACTCATATGTACAGGATGAGAACTGTCTGCAATGATGCCAGCCAGCTTAGTAGCTAAACTGATGGCCTGTGTGGAGTGAATTTATAGACTTCCTCTGAACAAGGATCGATGTCATTTCAGTCTTGGAAATAACCCCTGAGAAGCACATTTTATGCAAGTGTTGTGAATAAATAAGAAGCATTTCATTTCTAGGTTTGTTTTGCCTGGCAAGTCACCAGAAACACTAAACTAAGTTTAAGCAAGGTTTCAATGAATCATTAAACTAAGTTTAAGCAAGGTATCACTGACTCATTACAAGACCAAGCCATGTTAGAGATGACTGCAGTAATTAATTCCAACAAGGGTTTTTCTTATTAAGCCAATTCAAATAATAGACTTCAATATCTGGAAAGGATAGCTGACAAGTCCTGGAATGGTGTTTTACCAAAACTGCTGTGGGTATTCTTTTATCAAACCATTTCCACCTGTTAAACAAATGAGTGATGGATGAAATCTAAACCATAGAGACAAGAGCACTCTACCTCTCCCAGTCAGGCAGTCAAGAGATGGGTGCATGTGATTTCCTTTTGAAGTGTCACAGCTAAGCAGTAGTCTCTCCCACTTATTTATTTTTGTTTATTTTTCTCCAGGTTACATTATATGAATGTCATTCCCAAGGAGAAATCCGTCTGTTGCAGTCTTATGTGGATGCTGATGTATCCTTTTAAGTTAAATACCCATGTGATTGCTGCTTCTTTATGAAAAATCAAGAGGCTTTGTAGGACAAAGCATGTAAATGTTTTGTCTGTGGTTTAATACTTTGCTCATGCAGTGCATTCTTTATGTTAAGTCCAAGTCCTGCCTCTTTCCCACATCCTAGAATCCCTCCTGTTGAAAAAAATGTTAAAAATGCAGACTCAGGGACCAGATTGTATTAAAATATTTGAAAACTGATTCTCCATCAGTTTAATCTTCCCAACACTAATATTTGTATAATGTTTCTCTGCTTTACAGTGGTCTCAGTTTCCCTGTGAATTGGAACTGGGTTTAAAGCTTAAGAATTGCATTTCATGCTCTGAAGCATTAATAATTTGTGTTGATCATTTGCAATACACAAGTCATTAACTTGTGAACTTGGTCATGATTCATTATTCCAAGTCAGAGGTGATGCCATGAAATAGAAGGTCTTCCTTGTATGTTAGGGTACAGAAGTGAGGAAATAAACATCTGTAGAAAAGATGATGTTGCTGGTATTTGCAGGTTTATAACTGAATATTTGTGTCTTTTTCTTATGGGGTCCAGCAGAGACTCCTGGGCACTTGGATAAAATAGCAACAGGTTTGTTTAAAATAAAATATTGTTCAAAAAATGGGAAAAAAAATCTCCTGTTTGTTCTGTTATCCTTAACTCAAGGCTCTGTAGGCTGATGAAAATTTCTATACCTGTGCATGGACATATGATAGCAATACAAGCCATCCTCTTCTGGCTGTGGCAGGATCCAGGGGTATTATTAGGATAATTAATCCTATTACAATGCAGTGCATAAAGGTGAGTGTTCAGAACTTTGAGATACAATTTGTGTTTCAGTAAGGCATGACACTTTTTTTCTTCTAAGTATATGTAAACATGAGGGGAGATGGTAACTCGGTCTCTGAATTCTACCCTAGCACTACGTGGGCCATGGAAATGCAATCAATGAACTGAAATTCCATCCAAGAGATCCAAATCTTCTTTTATCTGTAAGCAAAGGTGAGGAAAAACCTCTGTTGTTTTTGTATAAATGAGGATACTTTGGATTGGGGTTTGGTCTTGAATATGTCCAAAAACTTTCATGATTTTTTTTCTTTTATGAATGGCACTGAACAAGTTTACCTTGATAGTTGAGAGCAAATCATGCTTTTTACATGGCTGTATAGTTTATACTTATTAAATCTACAAACATAACTCCAGCTATGGTCCAAAGGGGTTGTGAATAGTGCTGTTTCTTAGCAAAGAATAATCATGAGCCTCGGGTCTGCTCTTTACTTTGTGAAAGGCGAATTAAATCTTTTTCAGTTGTTGGATCACGTTGCCATCTAGTGGGGGTGTCTTAATATTGCAGACAGCATTCACCATCATGTTAATGGGGAAAAACTTGGATTGTCTGTTGCTTGGGAACTTTAATTGGACTTTGTGTAAAAAGCATATTAGTGAAGGGAGTTTTTGGTATAGTGTCTTAGGGCTTGTCCAGAAAGTTCTAACAGTCACAACTTCCTAATCTTGACTGTTTTGTTAAGTAAGGGAGCGATCCACAAGGAGCTAGCTAGCCTACAGGAATGCCTGAGTTGGAAACATTCATTTAAGGGGACTTTTGACTTTAGTATATTTGGACTTACTGAGGAAACTACATGAGAACAGGAGTTGGGAAGCTCTCTGCTGCTTGCTAAGGTCAAGTTGGTGCTGTGGGTCTGTAAACGTCCAGTCTCTGTATATTTTTTAGGTTCTTTTTGTAATAATATTTTGACATCAGCCATAGTACTACAAGTTTTACTGTGCAATCTCTGGACCAGGTGCTATCACTGAGGCAGGAGAATATTTGGGCTATTAGAACTGTTTGGCTAGGACTTTAATAAAAAAAAGAGGAAAATATTTGGGGCTGCGTGACCACCAGTGTCCCTTCTGGGATTTTGGGTGTTGCTGTAATTAAGTGCAATGTACTTGTGGAATCCAAAAGGGAAATACACTAGAGGTTCCCATTTCCAAATGGAAAATACACTAGGGGTTCTTCATTAGAAATTGTTAAAACTTTCTTTAAATGAGTGGATTAGTCTGATTGACTTTGGAATACGTATTGTTTTTTTCCCTTCCTTACTGACTGTGGTTCATAAAGAATAATGTTCTAAAGGTTAAACAAATGGAAAGTAACAACTTTTTTGAATGTTGGTGTTAGAATGGCAGCAAGGAATTCTAGCATTTTTAGATACATAAAATTGTTTTTATGCCTGACTAAAAGCATATATTTGTCTGAGATCATACTTGTCTTTGCTTTTTGGATGATTTAAAGATCCAAGCATGTTTCTGCTAGAAACTGTCCCCAGGGAAGGGGGTGGGCACACTTTTTCCATTACAGAATTACTTTTAACAGTAAGTTAGTTATAATAGCAATTTTAGTTAATGCAGTTCTGTTGTTTCTAGCAAGGGAATAAGAATTAAGTGCTTTTTTGATGTTGATCTAAACACCTGTTACTCAAAGTGGTTAAGCTGAAATATATTATTCAAATGTTTGTATAAAAAGCAGTATGTAATTCTATTTGTTCTTTATAGATCATGCATTGAGACTGTGGAACATCCAGACAGACACGCTGGTTGCAATATTTGGAGGAGTAGAAGGGCACAGGGATGAGGTGTTAAGTGCAGTAAGTGGAAGACTGTGGGGCAGTGATTTAGATTTACAAAGGGTAGTGAGCAACTTTTTATCCTCTTGTGCACTGATTTGATATTGTAGCTACTTAAAAATAATCACCTTGAAGTGCATAAATACTGTTTTAAGGGGATAGGCAGCTTTAAATATCAGGTGGTTTGATTGATGTGGCGACCTCTTGCAGACAGGATCTGTGTTTTTCAGTAGCTGATTTTTTTTAATGTGCAGCCTTGGAGTGAGCAAAATAGGGCTCAGTGGGGCTAGAAAGAGGAAAAAAACATTTAATGGTGGTCCTACTTTTGAAGTTCTTGAGTTCTCATCAAGTCAAAGCAGTATAAGCAAATAAACATGGAGAGACATAGTAGTGAAGGAAAGAAGTTGAGATAAATAGTTTTTCAGTGGCTGTGAACAGACACTGGCACCCAGCAAATATCAACTAGAAGAGTTAACTTTTAATATGCTGTTCCTGAGAACTCTTTCCATTCCTGTTGTGTGACCTGTTGTGTGACCTGTTGTGATAGGTGTGGGGTACATCTCTAGGAAACCTGACGCTGTATTATTCACCCATGTCTTAGCCCTGGAATTCTGCCACAGTTGCTCCTAGGTAACTTAGTGAAGGAGGAGAACTAGTTGTAGATTGACTGTCTGTCACTGCTGTTGAATATGTTTCTATTTCTTGAGAGATACTAAATGTAATTAAGATGCTGTGCTGCTTTGCAGTGAGCTGGATTATATTCTTAGTATTTTTCTATTTGAAATATTAGATTTTATTGCATGCTCTGCACATAAAATGCTGTTTTGGTGGAAACAGTGGAATAAAGTCTGAGTTGATATAATGGAGCCTAGGGTGGGAGTGCTCAAAATTATTTTATATACATAGGATTATGATCTTCTTGGTGAAAAAATCATGTCCTGTGGGATGGATCACTCTCTAAAACTCTGGAGAATTAATTCCAAGAGAATGATTAATGCTATCAAAGATTCTTATGAGTACAACCCAAATAAAACCAACAGGTATGTAGTCTTCATCTCCTTGTCTGTCTTTGCAACACATGAATACTCCTATCAACAGTCCAAGTTTATTCCTTTGCATATTGGAAGTTTTTGGGGAATGACCTGGATGTTGTGCTGGGTACAGAATCTCACTAGATTGTGTGTCTTATTGATGTTTGTTTCACTAGAATTTTATTGAGTTCTGATTCAAAGTTCCAAAATTTTTATTTTTAAATATCTTAATTATTTCTTATTTGCTTGACTAGAAAATGTTTAGAATTATTATCTTAAAGCTTGTATTTCATGAATTTCAAGATGTCAGTATCTTTTCTTCATCTCATCTCATCTCAGAATTTCTAAAAGGGAATCAAATCTGTGTAATTAAATGTGGCAAATAATCTTATATTGAGCAGTTAATTATTGTGTATTATTTGACTTTGGGGGTGGGGACAAAACTGTTTGCATAGTAATAACTATAATTTTCATCATTCTCTGATTTGACCTCAGATATGAGTAAATTATCAAGTAAACATAGCAATTAGATACATGATAGATAAATCCTCCTTTATGAAGTTTTTCAACTTTTTGATCTTAACTTCCAGTTAAACCATTGAGAGAATTGAAGAGTCTAAAACACAGTGAACATGTTCAGCAATGAGACTAGCTGTGAAAATACTCTCGCTTTTTTTGGTAATGTTACCAAATATTAAATGATGCTTTTTAGCGTGCTTTTTTTAAAATGATGATTTTTTTTTAAAGTGTGCATTTCTATTTAACAATTTAGATGTTGCAGAAGCAGCATCAGGAGGACTGAGCTTTATTTAGTTCTTGAAGTATTTGGTGACAGGCGTTTTATTCAGCATCTGATGGAGTAGTTTTACTCAGCACTATCTCTGCACAGTCTTTTACATGGGAAACTTAGTTATTTCATTAGGAATGAGGATGAAAACAGACTGTTCCTATTACTATTAAAGAGAAAAACAAGCTGCATACAAAATTACTTTGTTGTAAAACTTTTAAAAATTTGGGGTTGTTCTTTTAACATCGAAATATGTTAAAACTGGTTATTAAAAATTACACTTGTGCTTCTGCATTTGTTTTTCTGAGCCTCACTTGGCCATTTTCTCCATAGGCCTTTTGTTTCCCAGAAAATTCACTTTCCTGACTTTTCTACAAGAGACATACATAGAAACTATGTTGACTGTGTACGGTGGCTGGGAGACCTAATCCTTTCCAAGGTAATACTGCAGCTTTTTCAACTACATTACATTTATTTGCTGGTCCTGAGGATCCTAAACCTTAGAAATTTTATTAGCATTTGGGTCTTTGATTCAATTGCTATCTTGTGTCAAATGGTTTTGTGGAGTGTGCTGTGAATTTTGTCACCTGTCAGGATGTGTGGTTAAGCAGCGTATACTTAAAAAGCAAAATTCTTACTACAGCTGTACTCTGCTACAAGTAAAGGGTTTCTGGCTAACCAGAATCTGCATGGAACGTGCAGAAAGGGAATCTCTAGATGCTGATTAGGGATCCTGTTGCTAAAGAATGGCAATGAGGGTTACTGTAATGGAGTAACTTTTAATTGTTGTGTCCACTAGTAACATTGGCTTGCAGATATTAAACCAGGCAGTTCAGCTGCCTTGATGCCAGCAATTGGTGAGTGCACCATCCTGTTAGTCAAAGGGATTGGATAAACAATCCTCAAACCAAGGTAAGTTTAAGCTGCTTGTGAAATTGTGTATGAGCACGTCTGGTTGACTTAGTCTGAAGCAGGTGAGGGAAGGCTCCTGCAGTCCCATTACCTGGCAAAGCTGTGAGGCCATCAGGTTGCATCAGGTTGCCAGTGATGGACAGTGATTATTGTTGAGGGGCAGAGGAGAGATTTTCAGTTCTGCTTTCATTAGTGTCATTGGGGAAGCTGTGAGATTAAATGTTTGCTTATAGTTAGAACTGATTCTGCAGTATAAATTATAGGTGATTTTTCTTTTCATTGTTTCACTCCAGTCTTGTGAAAATGCCATTGTTTGCTGGAAGCCTGGCAAGATGGAAGATGATATAGATAAAATCAAGCCCAGCGAGTCCAACGTGACCATTCTTGGGAGATTTGATTACAGCCAATGTGACATATGGTACATGAGATTTTCAATGGATTTCTGGCAAAAGGTACATGTCTGAATTTGCTTTATTTAAGGTGTATGTAGCTTTTCATTGATTACATGTTTATGGACATAGGAAGGGTCCTGGTTCATGTGATGTTTGAGAAACAGAATGGTTTGCTTTAAGGGGCTTTCTGTGAACCTGCAGCAGCTCCAGATTTTTCATTCTGGGTTCTGCCTGTGGAGAAGAAATTCCACCAAATAAATATTTATTTTCCACCAGAAATATGTTTCTTGGTCTTCATCCCCTGTCTGCAGAGATTGATAAAATGGAAGAAAGAAGGCAAATTGTACAGCCTTTCTGACTCTTCCAACAAACTCACGGAGTCATAAATATTTAAATGTTTGCACACAGATTATCAGCTCTAGAGCCTTTCTGAAATTCTGACTTTATTCTTTGAGGGAGTATTTTAAAACTTCTTTATCCTCTGCTTTCTTTTCAAGATGCTTGCTCTGGGCAATCAGGTTGGCAAACTTTATGTTTGGGATTTAGAAATAGAGGATCCACATAAAGCCAAGTGAGTATTTTTTTTTTTTTTTTGCTAAGCTGGGAGTTGGGTTACTTTTCTTTCTCCTTTCCTGATAACTAGAGAAATTATTTACAGTACTACTTACTTCCATTATAGCTACTATGGAAATACATATTGTGAGTCCCTGAAGGTTAATGTTTATTATATTTCACTGAATTATGATTTATATTATAGTAATGCCAAGAGGCCCTGGTGGGATTGGGCTATCATGTGTAGATATAATAAAAGGGCAGTTTATTTCTCAGAGAGTTTTCACTAATTGAGTGGAAATTTTGCAAAGCCATTAGGAGCATATGTGCTAGGTGGGTGTAGCACATGAGAAAGGTGAGATAGATGACAGGACAGGAGTAAAAAAGGGGTGGAAAAGTGAGGTATGAGCACAGTGTGGAGAAAACACTACGGCTTTCCACTTCCTCACCTGTGTTGCCAGGCAATTTCACAGCATGTCTCTTAGATACATAGAGATACAAATGTATGTGCATAAACATACAAATGCAAAGAAACCTCTGAACACAAGAAAAAGGCCCCAGACAAACCCACTCACAAAAAAATGGTATATATAATAGATATACACTGCATACATAAATACTTTATGCATTTTATATACCTTATATTTTATCTTATACATATTTTATATATTTATATATATAATCCAAGTAAATATGTATATATGAATATAGTAATGTATGAAATTCCTGGAAATGCTACAGTCTTTAATCACATGATTCTGATATTTCATTCCTAACCCTGGGAAATAACACTGAATATGAAGTCCTAAATAAACTTCAGTAAGCTTAAAAGGTTCAGTAAGCTTTCAATCTTTGCTTCAATAAAAATTGTCTGGATGAGAAACAACTGTAGGTGAGCAGGAAACTGCTTTCCCAAGTCCTCATTTGGAGTAGAAAATACACCATGAAGGCCTTAATCCTGTTGCCTTCAATTCCCCCAAGGCCACATAAATAAGGGTTTGCTGAAACACTGCTCCATAATGTAGTAGGAAGATTTAACATCAAGCTGAATAATTTTCTTTTCTTTCTAGGTGTACAACTCTTACTCATCCTAAATGTGTTGCTGCCATCCGACAGACCAGTTTTAGCAGGGATAGCAGTATCCTTATAGCTGTGTGTGATGATGCCAGTATCTGGCGCTGGGACAGATTACGATAAAGTACTTTTTCTTAATTCATAGAAGAAAATATATTTTCAAATTATAATATAGTCTGTTAACTTGCTAGTACAGTAGATGCATTTAGTGTAGACTTTCTCGAAGGTTCAGCAAGCTGGAGCTGGACTTAGTGATGTTTACATTCTGTGTATTGTTCTGCTTAAAATGGCTGCTTTTAATAAAAAGAAGTATTTTTGTAAAGTTTTCTGAATTGTCCATATTACTTATTTCCCACAAGAAGTTTTCACTTATGGCCTAGGAAGTTTCTTTGTACATTCATGTGATAGCTTTATACATCAATGTACTATAAATTCGGTATATTCATGCTTGCAGTTGTATTTTGTGCCTTTTGAAAACCTAATGAAGCTTTTATTCAGGGACAACACAAGGGAAATGCTACTCTTAATATAAATAATTGTTAAACAATTTCTAAAAATATTTTGAACTCATTCCTTAAGTTAGTTGCAGGTTAAAATTGATTTAATTTTTAGTAATCTCAAATTGGAATTTGATTCTCACTGTATCTGTTAATGACTGGGGGGAAAAAACATTATTGGCTTTGTTTTGTGGATTGTACTGTTCTGTTGTTTGAACTCTTGACTGTCTAATTACTGCATTTATCTAAAAGTTAGTTTTTGGAAGTAGATTTTAATTGCTTCCATTGTCAGTATTCCCAAATAGCCTCCTCAGTGTTTTTACTTGCCTTAGGAATAAAGAATTCTAAAATCAGTCACATTTCATACTGGTTTAAAATGTGTGCACAGTTAATAAAAATGATAGGGGAAAAATGGATAAGATGGCAGAAATTATTAGCAGTGATAATCTGTGTTCAAAACACCTGTGTGTATCTTGTCAGCAGGTAGCTGAAAGGCTCATGTCTGTGTTAAGAAAGTGGTACAGGACCTTGCTCAGTAGCTGTGTGTACCTGAATAAGGAAGAAAGTAAATAATATTTATTTACATGCTTGTTTTCCTTTCCCCTGCCCTTATCCTTCAACATAACATGTTACTTAAGAAGAATGTTTTGAGTTATGATGTTAATACGTGCACATTGTCATTGTCAATATTATGGTGCCTTTCTGATCAGTAGATTAGGTAGTCCTGTCTGCTTCTGACTTCCTAAGTGCATACCTGACTTTTCAGATATTTCAGATATTTTCAAGATATTGCTTTGTTCTGTTTGTTAAACAGTTTGGGAAGCTTGTAAATACTCTGGTTAGATAAACCACCTGTTCAATTGGGAGTAATGTGACTAAACCAGTTTTGATTTGTGTCCTTGGGAACCTAAAAAGAAATGAAACCCAGAACTGACAAGCAATTTGTAAAATTTTAGTCTGGAATAGGTGACGGTTTTCTTTTTTTTTTTTTTTTTTCCCCCCCCTCTCTTAAATCCTTGTTCTTACTACTGAGGAAGTGCAGTAGTACCACAGGTCTGTCCAAAACTAGTGTTTAATTGAGCTGGATTTTGGACCTTGTTTTTCTTGCACAAGCCAAATGGCTAGTATGGTCTTTCTTGTGTCCATGAGTGTCTGGTCAAGAGGACATGATCAGGAAGCCAAGTGTAAAACCAGAGTTGTGCAGAACCATGTAGAAGCCGAGTACTGGAGGGAAGAAACTGGAATTCCTGCAGAGTTGAACATAGATCAGCTGAAGAGGGAGACAGGTGAGACTGGAGCTTGGGGAAAGTGTTTAACTTCCTGCCTCTACAGAACTGCTGGCATAGTATGAGCCAGCATTTACACAACAGGCCTCATAGATCATTCTGTGGGAAGTATGTGGGCAGAGTCTGAAAAATGATGGTGCTTGGGAATGGTTGGGAGAGCACTCCAGAAAGGCAGTGGGAGTGCTCAGGCTTCCTGCAGCCTCAAGGAAAGAGCTTTGATTGAATTAGCTATACTTAAAACACTTAGGTTGGAAGTTGATGCTATTTAGCCTTTGCCAATGCTTTACAGTAGCATGGCATTAGAGTGTTTTCTGTGTTGTCCCATGGTCAGGGTTGAGAGTGAAATGGGATACAAAAGCAGTAGGGATTTATCAGCCATGGGTGTTGTTTTGGGACATGAGTGGTACATTCTGACAAATGAGCTGCTCTGAGAGGAAGGAAAGGAAGGGTGGTGCTTGACTGGAAAAAGGCCTAACACAGTTAGGGTCAGCTTTAATTTCTGTTTTAACTTGTGAATGTGCTGAAGACTGTCCTCTTGAAATGCAGACAAATGTACCCGAAGCTTTGCCATGAGAAGCCTGGATGGAGCTGAAATCAGATTAAAAGTGCCAATGAAGAGAATAACTTGTGTAAGTAGAGTTGTAACAAGCCAAGGGGGCAAAAAATTCTCTTACAATAGTCAGCCCAATCTGCATGTAGAATTAATACTATTTTGAAGATACTCAACGGGGGGAAAAGTCTCTTTGTCTACAAGCAGACTGATAAAGCTCAAGTGGATCTAAAACTCACCTATTTATTTCATTAGGCTGTTTCCTTCCTACAGTTGCCTAGTTCTAGACTAAAAAATGGAGAAAGATTAAAATTATTGCGTGTCTTCTGGAAGATACAGAGCTATTAGAGTTACAATCATTGCAAAAGAATTTAATGAAGAGTTTAATAGTTTCCAAAACCTTTTCACTTTTTAATGTATACTTTTGTGAAACATACCTTGAGAGCTCCAGTGCCTAAATTCTTCAACAATAGAAGTGTAGTTTAACCCTAGTATTGGAAAAACCTACCAAAAATGGCCTGAAGGAACATGCATTCTTCTCAGTTGTCTTCAGGCCACCTTTAGGTCTGTTGTTTGACAAATTCTGTAATTGACTCCTCTGTTCCCCATCTCAAGACAGGTGAGGGAGAGGTAAAATCAGGCTGATGAGTAACTGCAGTAGAGTCAGGAAAGTTTCAGAGGCTGCAAGTGTTGTTAGAGCAGTCTGTTTTTTATGAACTCTGCATGAAGAGCATAATAAAACTTGAAGGTTGCCAATTCCCTCAGTTATTGCACACTGATGAGATGATGAGATTAAAAAAATAATAATAATTAAAAGAGCTGAAGAGTAGAGGTACTTGGTGGCCCTTGTTTTATTCTACCAACTTGCAGAAACTTAGAAAGTGCTTAAATGGTAGGCTTGGACTGCAGTTCTAACTTTTAGGCAGAGACTTTGCCCAGAGACAGCAAAAAGGTTTGTGCCACAGCTGGAAGTAGAAATAGAAAACAGGTTCCTGATTGTTAAATCAGTGGTTCAATTAAAAGGTCTCTCTTTTCAGAGTATGGTCCTGTTTCCTGGGGTGATGCTCCATCTGGTGGTGAATGAATACAGATTCTTTAGGCTTTTAATGTTAAGCCAAAAAAAATGTATGCAAATATGGATCGAATTTGCCCTACCTAGTAAAGGTAGGAGTGCTCGTTTTCTCTGGTCATGTTTCACCACTGCTTGTATTGGGGAGCTCTGGTTCTGTGGCTAAAAGTCAAGGAATTAAATTCCTTCTGCTACAGACACAGTTAGCTTCACCTGAGAATGCTTCTCTTGTCACCATGAGCTGTGGCAGAAAAGTACTTACAATAAAGAAATGAAGCAACTTTTAAAAAATAAATAAATCCTCTGCATAATTAGAATTAGGACTCCTTGCCATGAAGTTTGCATCTGTTTCTGTATAAGCCAGCAGCAATATATGCACTTTGTTCTTTGTTGCTTCCTGTATTTTAATTTTTTTTTTTTTTGGCATGGTGGTGAGGTGAGGACAGATGTAGAAACAGGTAAGGCCCTTATGAAAAGAATCCCCACTCTAACAAACAATTCCTGTTGGTTTGGAAAGGAAAAGAATTGGGAAAGTGTCCCAAAATGAAGGGAAATATGTCTACCTCTGTCATGGTTATGAGTTTGACATGGAAGGATATGTTTAGCTTCAAAGCCTACTGATAGTCTACTAGTGTATTTTAATTTTTTTTTTTAAACAGGTTTTCTTTTAAATGAACTCTCTAGTATCTAGCAACTGGCAATGGGAAAAATACTCTAAATGTAGGAAGATCATTACAAAATAATTAATATTACATCGAGGTTGTTATTATTACAGTCATTACACCTCTGGCTGTACCTCAGGAAATGAATTTTAGCATTCTGTGTGTGGAGGAAAAAAAGGATATATATAGATATATATGTTAAAGGCAAAATAGATAAATAGATGAATGTTTGTTGCTCAGATTTATTCCTATAATTCTGTTCTTCCATTTTAAAACCATGATGTTGAGGTTAAAAGTAAAAGTATTGTTGGGATACAGGTTAGAAGACCATGGAGTTTCTTGTATTAAATTTCCTTAGACAAACTGAATGCCTGTTTCCTCAAGCATCCTAACTAGTGATCATATGATAGGATCTCACAGAGCTAGTGAAACTCACCAATCATAATCCTCTGCTTCAAAGCTGAGGAAAAAGCACCTACGTTTGAGAAGCACAGTCTGGCCATCCACACAACCTGTAGAAATAAATCACTTCTTACTTTCACAGCAGTTGTGAAAAGCAAATTACTGATACTGAAGGGGGATAGAGTCTTCTCTGAGTTTCTGATCTGTAAACTCAGTCACAGCAGGCAAGAAAAGTAATTTACAATGATGCTCTCAAGCATGTGCCACATTCAGTGAGCTCAGAGACAGCACCTGCTGAACCCACAGTAGCACTGGGAGCAGTTCTTAATCTACACTACTGAATTATTCAAACCCCATATAATTAAATATTCTCATTTACAGCTGAACAACTGGAGCTGGCAGCCACAGTGGCCATGCTGGACTTAGTGATCCCACCCACATAGTCTAGTCGGGCATGTCTGGCTTCCTGAAGCCCAAACAACAATGCCACCAGCATCTGGCATAACTGGAATGCAGCTTTGGTCAGAACAGAAGCAGCTTGTTATAACTAGAGCAGAGAAGACTGAGCCAGCAGAGTGACAGCCTGTGCCCACACAGGGCCCTTGGGTTTAAATACCTTTAGTTCTATGACTCATTCTTCACCAAACCATGTCAGATTGCGAAGGCCGTAGAAAGTTGCAACAAGGAGCAGTGACATAAGGATTATTTTATAGAGGGCAACTCTGGCCTGTGAGATGAGGAAGTTGTAGATAGCATCTACAGTAATTGTGCTGAAGGAGTGAGTCTGTTACATCATGTAGACACGTTGCCTAACTCTTGACGCCTTGCAATGGTCTATGAAGTGTTAAATACCTATTTCCACACCAGCCAGATGCTTCCTTAGAAGTTTGTGAAGCTGAGCACTGACCACTTCCAACTTCCATTTGGTCCCTCTTGTCTCTTCTGGTCCACTTCCATTACCTGCTATGTGAGGTATCTGCCACCTGTGTGACAAAACTACCACATCCTACAGCAGAATTTGACAGGTGACACAGAATGATCCTAATGACCCATTCTGATGAGGGAGTTCAGCCTGGGCCTCTGCTAACTTCTCTCATTGCTGCTTCTCCACAAACATTTGGCCTACAAATGTCTTTAAGAAAATCAAGCATTTAGTCAAGGAGGAAACCCAAAATTTTCAGGGCTTGGGTCTGTGCCATGTCTTCCAGGAAATAACCCTGAGCTTTGTTCCATAAAGTATCTGGGGGAGAATTAGTTTCTCTTTTCAAAACCTGTTTTTACACAGCTTTCCTGGGTTTTATCAGTTTGTTTTCCTCCTCTTCTGGGCCCCAAGTTGAGCTCCTTGTTATTCCTTGAGTCCCTCTGCTTTTACGCAAGGGAAGAGTCCATTTTTAAGCTGAGGCAAAAATGACATAGGATGTCATCGAGCAGGTTCAAAGGACTGAGTTTCCATTCTCAGAGCAAGTATACCTAAGGCTGACTTGATTTGATAAAGGACTCCTTAAAGACTTCATTCCCCAGTCAATGAAATCAGTAAAAACCTTTATTTTCATGCCAGTGGTTTGGGAACAAGTCTTAGTCCTTGGTTACAGAAAATAACTTAAAGAAGCAAGATCTGTTGTTCAAAATAGTATTTCTGATCAAGCTAATCTTAGTGAACAGAAGGGCCAGCTGGAGCTCACCTATGAGATCACCTGGGTACATGTGGCTGAAGCTACTGCACTAGCAGAAACTGCACTGTCATGAGAACAACCCAGACCACCCCAAAATCCTATGAATTTATGAGCAAATGTGAAAGCCTTTGGTGCCAGTAACTAAGACAGCATTATCAGATACCCCACATCTGTTTCTAAGAGAAACAAGATTTTATTCTTATTACTGGGAATAATTCTAGCACATCTGAAGTTCCCAAAGATTCCTTCTTCATTACACTTTCATGCAGGAAAAGATAAAGACAGGTACTCCAAGATTAAGCTCAACAGTGTCTTACTGCCAAAGAGGAAAATACTGCTGTACCATTTATATGAGCTGGGGACAGGAATATTAGTTTGTCCACAAAATGGAAGAACTTACACTGCAAGTACCAGCAGGAAAACCATCAGCATATCCACAGTTGCCTGATCACCCTTTAAATGAGGTAAAGAAGGAAAATCTGCATTTGGTTTGTGCAACACCCCAAAGCACCACACAAGTATGACACAGTGCTGCCATTTTTCATCTTGTAATTTTTTCTACTTTAAATGCAGTTTCAAAGAAGTATTTCTACATGGAACACTAATTTCTTGTTGCAGCCAAGCACTTCAATTAAATAAACCAACATGCAGACTAGTAATTTTCATTGATTTTAATTTTAAATACTGTTCAAGAGTAATATAAAAGTTACTAGTTTGTCTATTTAGACTAATTGTTGTTTGGATTTTTCCCCTCCTCCCCTCCAAAAATGTTCAGTGGTGTTATTTGATATATCTTTCAGGTAACACTTCAGAAAGAACTCCAAATGACAGAATTTATGTTTTCCAAAAGAGAGGGTTCTGTGTCAGACGTCTCTGGAAGTTTTCATACCTAGAAAAATAAAAAGACAACCAAAAAAATAACAGTTGCTGCATATAAAATTGTATTTTTAAAAAAGGGTACAAGCAATTTAGTCTGTGCAGGGAACATGATAAATTACACCTACTTCACACCAGGAAATTAATAAATCCCAATTCATTTGCATATCTAGAATATTCACAGTTAGACTTGTGTATTTCACCAGGACGAATTTTGTTAAAGCAGTATCCCAGAGGAGACTCATTCAAGCTCAGTAAAATTGTAAGTTAATTTAGATTGGCTATGAGGAAACTTTTCTTCATGGAAGGGGTTGTCAAGCACCAGAAGTGGTGGAGTCACCATCCTTGGTGGTGTTTAAGAGATGTGTGGACATGTTTTATTGGCCCCGGGTTTGCGGTGCACTTGGCAGCAGCAGGGGAATGGTTGGACTACATCTTATAGATCTGTTCCAACCTAAACAAGTCCATGAATTATAAGTGGTTTTTTTACGCATAACATTTTTTGGGCTAGGAAATCAAAGTCTGGGCAGGTAGGAGTATGAATCTGAGGCTGGATGGTAACATTTTAGTAAAATCAAATGAGGAACTGTAATTCTCTTAACACGTAATGCAAACTTGGTGCACACATACTGTCCTAATTTCACTTCCCATACTCACAAAACCAAGCAAACCACTAACAAACTGAGCATGAGAATTCACCTGTTGACACACATTGCAGTAACAGACAAAATATACAATTTCTGAGCCTTCCTAAAAGAAAAAGAAAAAATAGAGGAGCCCATAGGCTTTGAGCCACAGAAGTTAAAACCCCCCTTTTAATCCCCACAAACCCAAAATGTAAGGGGTCGAAAGGTACTGCCAATAAAACAAAGGAAACCACAAAATGTTCTCCTATACCTCATAGTTCACATTCCAGCTCAAGCGAGAAAAGACTGAAGGGTTTTAAACCAATTCAGCCTCACCCAGGCACTGAGCAGTCACATCAGAGACCCTAGCCACATAGTTTGTGGAGTTTGCAGTTACCTTCTAAACACAAGGCATCTGCATCAAATTACACTCCCAGACAAAACATATGGCTCTCATCAACTGCTTGCATATTCATGAGATCTTAGTAATGATAAAACTGTATTCACGTAGTCTCAAATACTGATTTAAAAAGGGCTTATGTTAATACTGCAAAGACTAAATAAATAAGGCCAAACTGATTGGAAAGACATTTTCAGATAACCTAAAGGACTGCTTGCAGTTCACAATTTATCTGCAGATTACACAGGCTATCCCCAGACAGTTATTAAACCAGTCCCTGGAAAACAGCTACCAGAGGAGTTGGATTTACTCTCAAGGATCCTGGTGACAGAACCAGGGCAACTAGTAACATGACTTTGTCACCTGTCACGTATTCTTATGTAAGGCAACTATGCTGGAACTATGTCTAGGAAGAGACCAAATAAAACAAATAAGCACAAATTGACAAGTATCAGTGTGCTCCATGTTCTCACAACTCCAGAGCATTTGCATTATCAGCAACACAGTGCAAATGCATATATGTCAAAGGCAAATTTTTTAGAAACAAAAAAGCTTCACTGGTTGCATAGCACTTTTCTAATAACAAAAAAAAAGCTGACAAATAAATATGAAAACAGTGGGCAGGACCTCTCTATACTAGAAATAAAAATTTTAAACACTTCTACATCATCTCACTGAATAGCATGACAATAGTTCAGTGCGTAGAAATTATGGTCTGACACCTAGAAAAAAAAAGAATATTTGTTACTAGAGATCACTGCCATTACCATTTCAGAACTACATTTGCAGGAATGAAAGCTTCAGAAGGATTTGGGGTCATCTGTGCCTGAGTAACAGCAAACGAGGAAGCAAAGTTATAGAAGTTATCCAACATCTTCTGAGTGAACTGAAAAAAAAGAGAGATATTTTAAGGAAGTTCTTTCTTCAATTTGAATTTTTGTACAAAAGCTTAACAGATACACAGCTCCTACATGAAGTAATTTTAGCACTGTCATCTAAAATACAGTGGGAAAGTAGATGTAGTGGGTCCAGAGACAATGATCAAAACATCCTAAACTTGTCTTGCCCTCAGATCCATCCAGCATCCAGAAATCATTTTAAGAATCTTCACGTGCCCACTCCCTGCTCAATTTCATCCAACTGGACTAACAGCTTTGGGAAGAACAATTTCTGTTTGTGACAAAAAGTCATGCAGTTACAAGAGCTGTCCCTCCCCTCCAAACTGAATACTCAGAAGAACTCCAGACTGGGCCAAAGCTGACATTCCAGCTCCCAGAAAAAAACACTTGTTAAATGACTGGAAAAGTCTGCAAACTGTCAAGTTACAACTCATCAGACTCCAGTGACAGGGCAATTTCCTTTAGCATTCCCCACAGAAGGGCTTCTGTTCTGGCATCCTTTTCTACAGGATCTTGTGGGGAAAACACCTATAGGATGCACAGGGCACTCCTCAACTGTAGGACTAGGAAAGAAAACAGTGAAAGAGAGGCCAAGAAATAGCAAGCCCTGTGGGCAGAGGATGAGGCTGTAGGACATTCCCAGCCAGTCCACAAACTTACAAGTCTACAGTGCCTCCTTATTTCCCCTATCCCTTTTTTTCTTTTTTTTAATTAGTTATGCCTTGTTTTGATAGGAGAATGAAGAATTTTCATACAGAAAATTTAACAGAAGATGCATGAAAGCAGAGCCTGAGTTACTAAGCACACAGTCCTGTGCTCCCCTCTGACAAAAGAAGCAGAAGAAATGATATTCCAGAACCCTACCCTCAGTCTCACCCTTCTCACATGCAGAGTTCTATGGTTTTGTCCTACTTCTTTTTTATACATAAGTTTACATACATATAAAAGACATATTCAATCATAAATCTTCATAAAACTTACTAAAAATGTAATAGGAGAGCAACTCCCTAACTTAGGGTAGCAATAGATGATTTTGCCATTAAAAGAATACTTTTCTTGTTATAATGTAGCAGTACCAAAGAGCTGATGTCAAATATTAAATGAAAGCCATTAGTTATTCACAAATATGCTCCCAGCTGTATATGCCCTTCCTCTGCAATCTACTCCCTCAAAGGTTTCCCTCCACTTTGACCTCACACATTTTCAATGTAGGAATAAACAGGACTTTACCCTGTGTCAACTGCATTCCTTGAAGGCAATTACAATTTCAGTTAAGATGCTCTCAGTTACAAGCTGCTCATTTTTAACAGAAAGATTTGCTTCATTTTAAACAAAATTTGTAAAAATGTTATGCAATCATGAGGTGTTTTTTTTTTCCTTTAAATACTACTGCCAGAAAAATCCATGAGCAACCTTGCAAATGGCCTGACGTGGCACGTTTTCCTCATAAATAACTACTGCTACAATAAAAATTGGTGGAGTCAGAAATATTATTTAGGTGTCCTTTGCCCCAAGCAGCTCCAGAAAAGCTCAGTTAACTGTGCTATACAAAAATAGCTGCTGGTCAACTCCTGTTCATGGTAAGTTTCTGCAAAAAAGCATTACCAATTTGGAGCTACCATGTTTATAAACTGTCAAAGAACATCAGCTACAGTATCAGGATTACAGTTACAGTACAATTACCAGTCTCCCTCAGCAAGCACCTGGAAGGAAAGGGAGAACATAAAAAGGCCTGAAGAAAAGCCTCACCAACTGCTGAGATGTTAAAAGAAAACGCCAGAGCCATCAGTGTTAGGGAAATCAAGCCCCACCATGCAAGTCTAGCTTGCCTTGGACTGCTGTTAGACTGCCAACTAACTGCCAGAGCTGGCTGAGGATTTCCAGAGGTTCAAACTAATGGACAGTCTGGCTTAAAAAATGGCACGTATTGTAGCCTAAGGCCTGATCCACAGAGAAGGCACTGGGGAAAAACAAATAAAAACCTTTCTGTGGGAAAGGGCGTAATTCTGTAGTTTTGCAGAGCTACATCAGAAGGATTTCTCTGGGGAAAGTGGTACACCTGAATATCTCTCTGCATCCATGTCCACATCTGTCTTAATTTGTGAGTAATTCCTGACCATCCCTGCAAGTCTACGTAGTGAAGTTTCAGCACCTACAGATCACCAAAGATCCACTCTCTCTTACATGTATTTAGTCATAGTTGCTCCTGTAAGAAGTACCATAAATTATACATAATTTTACGGTGAAGTGACACTGACACAAGTGAATCTTTTGGCTTCATGTCTCTGAGTGTGCAAATTCCAGTCTTTTACAGGAAACAATTTTTCAGTGTAAGAAAAAGCAACTTCATAGTCTCAAAGCATCCAACCAAATGATTTGACAATTATTAGGTTGTTTACATTCCTACTGCCACCCTCAGCAGCATCCCCTACCCACTCCCCAATTAGTGCTTCAGAGGCTCAATTCTTGAGACTTCCATAGAAAGAGAATTTCTGAAAATGGAATGTCCAGGCTACCTCTGTGAATGAATCTACTGATGACACAGCAGCACTTGCAACAGGAGTCTGCTGGGCCAGGTTCTCCAGCAGTTCCACTGAGATTCCAATCTGAGCCACTGTTGGCGTCTGTGGGAGGTTCATGGCACCAAAGGGATGTTGACTTCCCTTCCCTGAAAGCACCACGAACAGCACACGTTAGGTTTGGCACACACGTGAAGGCTGTGTAACTTAAACCACCATGTTTCTCCTGTGGAAGGTATTCCCCAGCTCTCACCAGAGGGATGTCCCTGTCTCAGGAAATACAGAAAAACCATAGTCCAAGCACAGGCACAAGTACACACAAGCACAACAGATGGAACACTGTGATTCGGTACATTTAAAAAACACAAGAGAAATTTCTAAAAAAACAGAAACACATGACTTTACAGCTCCCTATGAAGTAAATGGATTCAAGAGGGAATATGATCAATGAGTGAAAGACACAGTGAGAGAATGCAGAAACTTTCTCTACAGGAACCAAGCTTTTAATTCACATTTTGGCAATTGCAGATAAACAGGAAATATGCAGCACTGCTGCAGTTGTTTGATTCACTCATTAAAGCCAGTTTCTAGTGAACCTGCTCTGAAAATGTAGAGAGCACTAGTTTATGAACTCTTCGACTCAGGGAGGGCTGGGCAGCCCCAGATCTCATCTGATCTGTTAAAACCCACCAAGAGCAGCAAAGGTCAAAGAAATAGTCATGGAACAAAAGACCTCTGACTTTGCAAGTGCCACAAAGAAAACAAGGAACCATCCCCAAACTGCATGCCACAAACACAGGCATCATCCCAGCTCTCTGCCCTCAATTCTGACTTTTATCAACCCATACTTTCTGTCCCAGCTTCAGCCAAAGTCTCTATAAACAAGGACAGATACTCAGAGCCACTTAATTCGTGTACTCTTCTCTCAGCATCTCTAAAGGCAAATGTAGCAAAAGGTCTGTGGGACCACAATGCTATCAGTAAACACACACTAATACTGCACCTGTGCTTGTGGGAACACAACAGTCAAAGTACCCTCAACACAGAGGCAATGTTTCAGCAGCACTCTCTGGCCTCTTACTAGCAAGAGAAATCAAAGCTAATCAAGAGCTGTCCTGCAGACCAGCCAGCACTACCTTGAGTTGCAAGGAAGGCTAATGGAGATCAAAAGCATCATCTGACTTAGTCAAAAACTCAGCCAGCCCCAAAACAGTCTGGCAAGTTGAACTGAGATCAAGACCTCAGACCTCAGAAACTCAACCATTCCTCTGCAGAGACACAAGGCACATAGAAGCAAACAGCTAACCCATACAGAAAGTACACTCACAAACTCAGCACCCTTTTCAACTGAAGCAAAGTACTACTCCTCACTCCAGTCCTACAGCCGCAATTCAGTGCTACCTTATGAGTAAAGCACTCCTATTAAAATGTTACTTTACCACAAGGTAAGTAAGAAGAGAGTTCATCTCCTGAACCGATATTTACAACCTCTTCTGAGAAACCTCATTGCTGTAGGATCTCAGCATTTGCTGTTGATAAATGCTTCCTTGATACAAGCTATCTGAAACCAAGTATCAAGTTCATTACTAAAGAATTCCAATAGCAACAGAGCTGGTGCAAGTTTTTCATCTTGTAACATCTTCACCAGAGAAGCTGACACTGCAATAAAAATGTAACATCCTCTAGCAACAGGCTCTGTTACAGTGTATGATTACTTTAGACTGTCAGGATCCAAACAATGAAACACATCCCTTCTGTCCACTTTGCATGAACTCCCACAGAACCGTGGCCTTGGAAAGATGTCTGCCTGAAAGTGTGACATAAAAGCATCCATTACCATCCTTACATCAGGAGAAGCACACTCCATGTTTTCCATGCTCGGCTCTTGCAATTTGCATTACAAACCTTACAAACGTAGAGAATGTTAATTGGTACTGAAATACAAGCTCAGGTTTTTGCATTCAGACCCTGCACTCTCCAACACATGACATCACCACAGAGCAACTGCTATCAGAAAAGTATTTTTCCATCTGTTTTTTTCCCTTCATTGAGCCCTTAATTCAATGATTGTGCTCTCATTATCTTTCAGCCCAATCACAACAAAACCCTTGTCCACGTGTAGGCTTTAAATGCAGACATCATATTAGAGCATAAACAGCATCACAGCAGAAAAGTCTGTCATGAAAAAAGGCTCTGCTGCAACTCTTAGCCCACTTGCAAACATACGTCCAGTGAGGTGCAAAATACAAGTCCAGAGTTTGTTTTCTACTCCTACCACACCCTCAGGCACAACTGAAAACCAAAACACCTTACAATTCCAAGGCAGGGAGCATTTCTAAACCCCTTCTTTATGTGCAAACAAATGAAACTCTGCTACAACCGCTGCTTCCCAGGGAGCTGACAGGAACACACCTTTGGTCCTCTCAACCAGGTATTAAACCCAATATGCAGAGTACAAGTATCAGTATTCCAGCTCTCTGTTAAGTAGTCTTCTCCACCTCTAAATTGTTTATGGCCATGGAAACTTAGATTGTGTAGCTTAGACTGAGTCCACAGTCAGATCTAAGATGCAATGGGCAGAGCCCTCTGCTGCTGAAATGAAGTACAGCAGTGCCTCAAGGCACTGCAAATGTGTTCAACTATGTCACCGAGTTCTTCCTTGAGAGCAGCCCTTACTGGGAAATTATGGCTAATCATGCAAAAAGAATCTGAAAATGCATTTTCCTCCAAAGCTGTCAGAGTGCACACACCAGTGAGTCTTTTAAGCATGAGAAACATATGCCAAAAGTACTGGTGATACGCTTTACTGCTGCACTAACCACACAGCTTTGGGATACACAAAATCATGTCCCCCCAAACGTTTCCTGCAGCTGCTCCCTCTTCTGAAGAAAGCCCAAATTTTTGAGGAATGCGTATGATCAGAATTCATTTTGCTCTGCAGCTTGACAGCCCTTAATCATATTGTCACATCCAGAAATGACTCAAAAGAAAGCAAACCATGTTATGAAAGAATACATTTTAGCAGAGCAACCTCAACACTTAATTAAACCTAGATTCAAGTTAAAGATGTAGACTACATCCAAGCCTACAAAAGATGCGTACTACTTTATCACTGTAAAACTTTAAGCTGCTTGACTGATGTATCTGTCCCTTTCATAAGACAAAGGTGTGCCATTGGAATGTCTCACTGTGTTTATAACACACACAACAAACCTCTCACGTATTCAGGAAAACACACACACACACACAGACACTCCCCCTACTCAATGTACCCAAAGTACTAAAACATTTGGAAAGCTGTTTTCCATTGAGGACACCCTCTATTGGACAATTCTACAGAGCAAGTGCCCCTGGCTGGGTAGTGCCAGCTGTCACAAATCAGTGCCAGGCTCTACTCCCTGCTAAACCTGTCTGTGCTACAAAGAATACAACTGCTTAGCAGAGGAAGCTGAAACAAAATGCTGCTGGCATGTCTAGACAAACATCTAAAAACATGCTAGGGAAGTTACAGGATCATTTTTCCTCTATGCAGAAGAAAAAACCACGTCAAGTCTGCTTAGAATTTCCAGATCAACACCACACACAAGAGAAGACGAGACAGAAATTTCACATGGAACAGTAACACACAGACAGACTTCCATGAAGCTGACAGGCTGCTTCTAGTACATCTGCTCAAAACTACCTGAAAACACAGAGCATGTTGCCTTTTTAAGTATCTTTTTGTTCAAAGCAACCTTCACACGTTTATCTTCTATGCACTCAAGAACATATTTGATGCATCAATTGCTACGTTCTACCAGTCTTACCAGATTTCAGACCAGAAATTTTGAAGATGGCACTTGGCTTCTCATTAGTGACAAACCCCAGCAGCTGCCACACTGCCATCCCACTCTGGTCTGGGTAACAAAAATAGACAGATCCTCCCATTCCATCTGGAAATGGTATAGTTCCCAGCATGAAGACCACTACATGGTTGATGTTTTCATAGTCTGGTAAATCAAACACAAATTTGTCTTCAGCCACTTGTTGGGGTGCAGCTTGTACCTAAAGAGAACAAAACCTTTATTAGTCTTAACGTGTTTTTCATCTTCATCTGTCTGTGAATTTCCTTTTACAGAAATACACCTAAAGTGGTACATAACAAAAAGTGAGGAACGTACTAGCCTAAAGAGCAAATAGCCAGATAGAAGTCAAACACAGCAGAAGAACAACTGCAAAAAATATTACCAGAAAGACACAACAGTCTTGTTCTACCTGCACTGAGCACATATCCCACCCGGGACTACAGGATCAGAATACCTTCGCTCCCCATGTGCGTAGGAGGAAAATAGGGTGCAGAAGAGGTTGCCAAGTCACTAAGAAGTGGCTGTTGACCACCTGGCTGGCACAACCCCAGGATCATGGAAACCTGTTCACATAGGAAATACAATAGACCTTGAGAAAGGCAACAGAAGGATGGCTGAATGCCAGAGCAAAAGATACCCTCCTCTTTACCCGAGATGCCACATCCTTGCAGCCAAGGCACAATCTAGCCTTAAAACGCTTCTTTTAAGCTCCCAGCTTGTCTCTGAGGAGACAACATTGACAGGGGGATGGCAAGCGCCTCCCGGCAAGGACGCTCGACAAGGCAGCTGCCTGTGGGGACACGGGGCAGGAGCCAGCCGAGCGCCGGGGCCCGGAGGGGCCAAGGGCCCTGCGGCAGCTCCACCCCGCCCCCGAGCGGGTTGAGGGCCCCGCCCGGGCCCGGGCAGCGCTCACCAGCCTGCCCGCCACCAGGCAGCCGAACATGGCGGCGGCCGGCGAACCCCCTCAGACGCCGCGCTACTCCCGAGCCTCCATGAGCGCCGTCCCCGGAAAATCAACACGCCCCCGCTCACCCCGGCGCCGCTGAGTCACTTCCGCGGCGCCGCCGCGAAGGACTACAACTCCCACAGTACAACGCGCGGCCGGCAGAGATGGTGCGGGCGGGCCGGCGTGGAGCATGACGGGAGCTGTAGTTCTTTCGCGTCACCGCGCTGATGTGCGTATGAGGCCGCGCCGCCCGGCCCACCCCTGGGCAGCCCTGCCGCTGCCTCAGGGGCTGTGGGCAGGAGTGTCCTCAGCAAAGGCACCGTGCAGTCTTTTGCCCTTGTGCTTTAGCTAGGATGAGTTACAGTAGATCCATGATAATGGCGTCTAAGCATGGGATGAAATCAGACAGCAGAGGAAGAAAGTGAACAGGGAGGCAGGGAGAAGCAGTTCATCTGGTAAATCTCCATATATTACAATAGTAGTTCCCCTCAGCTCAAGACACAAAGATTGTTTTTCAATCTCCGTTTACAGGGCAGTTCCCTTTCAAGTTGGTGCAACCTAAGCTGCACCCGTGGTTTTTTTGGAGGGAAGCTCCTATGCTTCATTGCTTGTGGTCTCCTGCGTGTCAGAGCACAGGCTGGCTGGGCTAGGTGGAAACAAATCATTCCTTGCTTTCACTGGGAACAGTCTTCTGAATTTTCTACAGAAGCCATTCTTTGAAATCTTGTTCTCATGTGTCTTTTGGTGTTCACACAGGCATTTTGATTCATGCTTCAATCTTAATAATATCAGTGTTACTATTTCTGTCACAAGTCCTTATGGACCCTCTCCCCCTTTTACCATGCCAGTGTGCCGCTTTGGACTCTGAAACCTGTGATTGACCCATCTCCGTAGGAAATGTCAGGCTCTTCCCTGCAGCCAGGATCACATTTGGTGGACAGCTTCTTCTGTCCTCAGCCATCCCAGGCCCTGGGCACTGCCCCTCTGGGTTAGGGCAGAGGTCTGTCACAGGAGAAGCTCCCAGGGTTGCTTTTGTTGCCCACTTTGTGGTAGTAAAGTTTTAGCAAAGGATTGTGCTGCCTTTCCAAATGCTAGAAACTTAAACAAAATGAAGACCCCGGCTGCCAGATGGAGTTACCAGCCTGTCTCTTTCAATGTGAAAATGTGAGGGAATTACAAGAGCAAGACCTATTAAAAATGTCGATGCTAGCCCACGGTTATTTGTACAGACAGGATGGAATATGTATTTCTGCCTGATTAACCTCTTGTGTTTAGTCAGAAACCCAGGTGTAAGAAATACTGAGGCAATAGTGCAGAACTGCTTAGTCCCAGGCCTCATTTTGGATTTGAACCTTTGCAAGTGAGTTCTCTGCTTGGCAGGTGCTTTTCCAGCTGGCCCTGATGAACTGGAAAGAAAAAGTGTTTTAAAGCTTGAGATATTGCAAATTAGTGGAGGGTAGCCAATCTCTGCAGTGCAGCCACCGAGACACAACAAGAAATCTGCTAATTAGGCAAGAGCTTTCTGCAAACCTCTGAAATTACACATGTCCAAAAGGCTCAGGGCAACCTCATTTTGCAGCCTGGTCTCAACAGGGCTCTCATGCACTCTTTTTAGGCATGATTTTTTTTTTTTTGGTTAATTTAAACCTAATTATTTACTATTTATCTAAACTTGTGGATCTTTCATTGCTCTGCAATGACAGCAGCAGAGCCACTGCTGCTCCCCCTGCCAAAAGCTAATCTCAGCCTGTTTATGAAGTGGCTCTAGAACTTACTTGTGACACAGATGTTCACTTGCACCCCTACTAAGATCCATGCCTTAATGCCATTTAGGTGAAAGAAGGTCATAGGGAGCTGGCCCATTCTCTCTGTGCAGTAGGGGAAGGTATTTCCTATTCAATAGTAACAGATTGACACAGTAACAGTAGCACAACAGGGAAAGCAGGTATTTGTAGAGAACCTCTGAGAAGAAGTTTCTATTCCTAGGTGAGGAAGAAACCTCAGGCAGGTTGAGTCCAGACTGACACAAAACTTCACCCATACAGTGGTGGGTGGTGTGAGAATATGTGCTGGGATCCCACCTGAGCACACAGACCAGAAGCATCTACTCGTGCCTGACCATGCAGGTGTGGATGCTGGGTGAGCAAGAACAGTGAAAAGTAACTTTTTTCCTGAACAAAGAGTAATTTTCTTGTACTTCTTTTCACATTAGTCACAGTTGCAAAAGCAGCAATAGCTTGTAAAATATTCAGGTGGTGGTGGTGGTGCTGGTGGGGGGATGTTTCATAGTTCTCCTTCTTCTGGACATATGTTTCTCTTCGTTTGTCAGTGTATTTTTCTGCTGTCTGTTTAGTCCCCAGGTCATTAAGGATTTCATGAGCTTACATCATTTGCATGTTTTCCAGCCTGAGGAGTTGTAGCCTATGTAGTCATTTATTGCGCAGAAGTTGTTCCATATTTTTTGATCATTCTTGTAATTTCTTGGTCCATTTCCCCCAGATTCACTGCACGGGAGCAGTCAGCCCTGCAGCCAGTTCTAGCTGTCAGCAGTTAGGAGAGCACTGGACAATCTGCCCACAAGTGCATGTCTCTCCCATTTTGGAAAGGTGGTAAAGCTCTTGCTTTTGGCCATGTGACATCAGATGATATAGAAGAAGGAACTCTTGACATGTTCCCCTGACTTAGCAAGCCTGTGATGATTCAAGACTTGCTTTCTTTGTGTAGCTGAGGAATCTTAGAGCTCAGCTTCTTGAGAGCATGGATCAGGCTGCTGTTGGGAATGGGGCTGGGAGCATTTAAGATATTGGAAATGTGTGATAAGAAGGACAGGGTTATGTAATGGTGAAGAAGGAGCTGCCTCATGGACAGAGGAAGAACAAGGTTAAATAGAGCATGAAGGAATGTGATGTCAAGTGGCTCAGGGTCAGTGACTCTAAGGTCACTTCAGAAAGAGATTTTAATTGTCTTTGTGCTGAGCAGTGGCCTGTATTTGTTGTGTAGCTGCTTTCCTCAGTGCTGGTGAACCATAAGTGTTAATCTTCTCCCTTTTGAAGTCAGTGAGCATTTTGTTTACAGAAATAGTGATCAGGAAAAAGCTACCAGCTATATCTACAGAGATTGAATATTTACTTGGAGACTGGAAAAAAGAGCCAAAGTGCCCAACTTAACTGCAGACTAGTTATGCTCTTTTGATTGTGTTCAAATAACTGCATAAAGCAAGCAAAATCTGGAGACAATACACACAGGTGCAATTGGTGGCACTATGTTATATGAAAACATTTTAATTTGCATTACAATTTTCCACTATTATGACCTTTGTTTACCTGCTTTTCAACTTTTCCAAACTTTAGCCATTAGGACTAAAGTTCTTTTCAGTATGTACTTCCATTAATTTATATTTTTATATATGTAAAAGTTTCAACCAGAATGTTTCTGTTGCTTCCAAGACATTGGTCAAAAAATGCATTGTTTTGCTCAAGGTAAAAAGTTAAAATTTGGATGACATGTTCTTTCAGAGGCCCTAATTTTCTCATGTTGTAGGAGGACAGACTTGCAATTTGCTGGCAGGTAGTCTTGAGTCGGAAGAGATGCTGTGAAAATAAGCTCACCTGTATCTAGATATGAAATATTTGGAGAATCCCAGTTTGTGCATGCTCAGGAGAAATTTATGTAGCACCACAAGTTCCATCCGTACTGAACAAGTCTTATTGGGGCTGCAGAAGTTTGTCAGGAGCTACCTCTAGGTTGAGCACCAAGGCAAGAAGAAAGGATTGAGCACTTCTTACCCAGCCTAACAACCTGAGAGAAGCACCTAAATCTAAAAAAGTTTCTTTCTGTTCTTTCTAGACAGTGGCTCCTCTAAGGCAGGAACTGTCCTCTGTAAGAGCATCTTTGTTGCCAGTAGTTAGAGAAGATGTCTTGGCAGTTCCGCCATTTAACTGAGAAGCCTCAATTTTATGGGAATTTAAGTGGGAGGAATCCAATCTCTTCTCCAGCTCACAGTGCTGGTGTTCAGGTACGATAGGAGGTACAAGGGAGGAAAGGAGGAGTGGTGCAGATGGGGGAAGGCATAAGGGCAATAGGTTGCAGCAGAGGGCAGGAAGGAGGAAGAATATAGTTTACTGTTCAGTAGAGCTGATTTTTTGAGATTTAGGAAATGGTTTTAAAACCCCCCAGGCAAATGAAAGAGATGATGACCAGTTTGGTCACAAAAAAGTGCCTGGCATATTGACCTTGTGTGACCTCTTCTTTGCCAATGGTAGAGAGGAAATTGGTGCCTGTCCTATGAATTTTATTTCACTTCCCAACAACCTTGAAGCCTCTGTTAGGGCTGACAGCACCTGACTATGGTTCTGGGAGAGCTTTAGCTATGACAGAATATCTGTAGAGTATGGGAGATTATGTAATCAGTTCCTCAGATGACTTTTTGGGACTTGAGTTCCATGGATGTTGTACTAGTCTTTGCTGCATTTAAGGTCTCTGAATCTTTATGGAGAGAATTATTTTGTACATGCTGAGACTGAATTTACATGAATGATGCTATATCACCAGTAGATGGTGATAAAATACCAGGGTTTGGCATTTTAAAAACCACTGTGTCAAAGTTTGAGACTGGCTCTGGTTGTATCTCTTCTGAAAAACTGCTCTGTTCAGTTTAAACCTTAATCAGGATGAAACACTTCATAAATATATTAATGATATGTCATTAACTGGCAGGCAGTGAACTATACTTTCAGGATCAAAACTAATAATGGAACAGATAAACCAAATAATCCCAAGGACTATCAGTCTCCCACATGCTGCACACACACAGATATATGTCCCCAAGACTTGGGGTACAAGCAAACCAACCTTTTTTTTATGCCATCTGCATTTGGAATTTAAAATCAACTTCACAGCAAAATAATTTTTTGAAGATCACTATGTAAGGACTTTTTTGAAGATATTTCTCTTTGGTTATGTAAAATCTCATTAGAGACCTGCCCTTTTCGAGTGTCTTTCCAAGTGTGTCTTAACCACTTCAAAAGGACAAGTCTGGCATCCTTAAAGTTATCATTTTAATTCTGTTTTGTTGAAAGTTGGTCTACCTCCTTCTTGTATGCATGAATAAAAGGAAATTAGCATATAACTACTTAAGGAAAAGGTTTCAATTGATTTATAGCATAAGCAAGACACTTACTCTCTGGTCTTTATCGATGAATGTTAAAAAAAGGTATTGTCCAAGCATAGCTTTATAGGTCCAGCTGTGCTAGCTCCATAGGTTAGTGTCTTCTGCTTAACTGTACATGTTCATCACTCCTCCTGTTAAAGTGTTTTGCTTCTTCAGGTTGCTTGCTAAGTGTTCCCAAAACTGTTTTAGGCATAATAATCTAGATTAGTTTAAACAGACTCAATATTAGATCTGCTGACTGGGGATATTGTGAACGAAACAGTGGGTAAAAGAAGCACAGGACAAAGTGATAGTCCAGCTTCAGGTGGTGGTGTTGATCTAGAGCACATATGGAGGCTCCTTACCCTTAGTTCTTGCTTGCCCTGTCCTGTCATCTACAACTCATTAAACTCGGTTTCTCAGCTTTTGGTGATGGCCAATCCATGATGTTCCCCTTATAAGAGTATTTACAAGAGCCAGCAGATCTTAAGTGCCTGTGATCCTCTGATACATCAAACATGGGCAAGGCATGGCTCACTCCCAGTGAAGAAAACTGCTTCTCTAGAAGGAGGAGAGGCTTTCTACCTCGTGTGCTGTTGGTGTTGCTATTCTGGGGCAAAATTGCCCTGTTTTTCTTAAAGTCTGGAAGAAATGAGTAGGAAATTCCACACCATGATGACTGAGTTCACTGCTGGTGTTGGGAGAAGGTGAGAAGAATATGCAGCTACTTGAAGGTGAGGTGTGAACTGATCTTGAAGGTTCACAAGACTGCAGGTGGTAGACTTTGCTTGTCTTGATCTGTTACAACTTGACATTGAGACATCATAGCTGAGCATTTCTGAACTCATTCTGTCCCAGGTGAGAAGGTTACCTCATTGTGTTTCACTTTACAGCATGTAGTCAGGTAGACCACAACAGCTACATGTCTCAAGTAACACATACTAACTTTCTGGCTTGCTCTGTATGGAGTGGACAAAGCTTTGCCATTGTGCTCTCAATAGTTAATTGCACAGGCTGTTAACTCCTACTCTTAGAAACTGTAGTAACTCTTCATCATACCTGACTATATTTTACTTCCCTGTTCAGAATGGAGAACCTCTCTGCATGGTCATTGGTTGTGCTTAAAGTACTCAGCTTTGCTGACATCTTTCCCACTACTGTTTTTCTGGTTCTCACTCATGACTGCAAACAGCTGCTCTCTTGGTGGGGCTAACCTGGATGTCCAGAAAGGTCCCATTACCTTTCAAAGCTGTCCAAGTGCTTTTTGTTCAGTCTCATCTCACTAGATACAATAGGGGTCAGATTAATGTCATCTTAAACTGAGGTGTGCTTAGATTGAGGATCTGTGCTTGCTGTTTGTATGGGCTGGAATGCTTCCATGAAGGACAGGTGTGACTAAAAGCACCAACTACGCTCATTATTATGCTAATAAATCAGCTTTATACAATACATGTACTCCTATCTTTGCAAGCAGGAATGTAGCATGAGGGGTGTGTTTTATTCAACCCAAAAGAACTTTTTTTAAGAAGAGAACTTGCTTTTTTGAGTTGGTTACATAGAGCTTACCAGTGAAAACACAGAATATAGCCCTGTAGCCCTTCTTTGTGAAAGCAGTCTAATGAAGTTCTGTCAGCTTTACAGGATTTCCATGTTTAAAGACTTGATCCATAGTAACTAATCTCTGCCTATCTGCTGATTAAAAATATACATTAGAAATGTGGTTCGCCTTGGCTTCCAGGATTTGTAAAAACAAAATGAGATACATGATCAGTCCTGAGACACACTGAAATTCTTCAATTCCTAGTAAGTTCAAAGGCTATTATGGTACCCAGCAACCCTTGCATGGAAGTCTGGAAAAACAGCAAGGAAAAAAAGAAATGTTTTTTCCTATGTGAAACTTTATCTGCATTTCAGGCAAGCCAAGCAGGACAGACCAAGGCTTCCTACACAGTGATGGAGAAAGGTCATAGGGCTGAAGGGTGGGTAGGAAGTATTACACATCTGTAGGCATTGGCTTCAATGAGATGTAGCAGTTTCCATCAGGGGAGGTTATTCTCCATGTTTTTCCAAGCTGCCTTCTGAATACTAGTCTTGTGCTTTGGGGAGCTTTGTAAATTTAAAATCTGCACTACCACAGTGCTCATCGAGCAGTTTGGTTGATATTTGTGTGCTGGATACAGGAAGAATCAGCCTGAGTTCAGAATTGCTTTCAGTTTTGCAGCCAAATTTTTCATCTCTCCCATGAAGATGCTTTGATTACATTCTAGTTCTTTTTTCTTGTATTCCAGCCAATCCCACTGAACAATCCCTCAGAGCTCACTATAACCTAGCTCTGTTTTAAACTGTGGGTCTGTATTTCAAATACAGCCAATGTTATTTAAGAATTTGCATGCATCAGTCCACTGGAAGAGATAGACAGTCTCACCCAGCCAGCATTTATAAGCTCCCTTGGGAAGAAGTGATGCTTTTTCTCCCTCATCTGACAAATCCCTGTCCTGTCAAAGACGCTGTAATTGATCTTTGTCATTAAATTCAATAATGTCCAAATTTACAGATCTACCTTGTTTCAGGCTAATGCAGATAAATGAGGTTCATGGTAAAATATTGACTTTTACTTGGCACCTATGCACCTCAGCACTTTATGCGTTTGATTAACATACAAGCAAGGCTGTAAAATCAAATAAATGAATGCAAGGAGTAATGTTTTATTCTTTTTAAATGATATATGAGACATAGCTATTTATAGCAAGTGGTTGGGAGAGAAATGTAAAGCTAAGCCAATTCTAGGAATGCTGATGCAGGAAATTCAGTGAAAAATTGATATTCGTATGAAGAAACTTCTGTAGGGAAAGTTAGAGCCCCATGTAGTGGTGTAGAGCTCATTTATTTGTGCCTTGATCATGGTCTCTACTCAGTGCAGCCAAACGTTACATAAGAAGCATTTTTAAAAAATAAAGCTCGTGTTTTTAATGCTCAGTTACTGGAATTTGTTGCTAGGGACTGTGAAAGATCGTTTATATGGAAGTCTTTAAAGCAAGATTTTATACTTCTCTGCAGGCAATACTGCAGCTGAGCCGTGAATGCTGGACTTACTAAAGGAACTTCTACAGCAGATCATCATTATGCAGGAGTCCAGTCTGGATGGTCATGCTGGTCTCTCTATGGATGTGACACACTCAAATTACAAAATGCTTATTATGCAAGTGCTGTGATGAGTTCAAGCTACTGAGAACCACCAGATATTTTAATAATTTAAGAGATAATGTCCTCAGAGAGATGATTCCCTTGAAAAAGTGTTTATCCACTGCAAGGGAAACTGCTCAGATCTCAGTGAACCCTCAGCCAATGAAATTTTCAAGCTATCTCACTTGAGCACAGCAAAAATACTGACTCATTTCGGACTTATTCCCTCACTATGCAAAATACATATGCATAGTGATCCATGCAAAATACAAATAGGCAGATCCTGAAAGTATGTAAATTGCAAAAGCTCTATCAAGTGAAAGTCATTAACTGACGAGAAGGTTGCTGCTTCTCTGAGAATGCTGCATATGAAACATCTTTCTCCAAAACAATGAGGACAATACCATCATTTGAAAAATGTGACCAATGTAAACACAGACCATTGTTTCCTTGCTGTCAGAATCATTGTGGATTTAGACAGGAACCACAGAACCTTGTTCAGCTTTCTTTTGAAGAGGGGAGGGATTTTAGCATAGATGTGTTGGAAAATGGCTGAATGGGGAACAAGCGGAGCAGTTTTCCCACTAGAGCAATCTGGAACTAGATCACTCTGGGGTACTCATAGATTTCAGACTAAGTGTTGTTTCATTGCAGATATTTGGTTTGCTCCCAGGACAGAATCAATTTTCAGGAATAGGAACTTTTATTTTGAAATAAGGAGTCCACAAGGGAAGATACTGCAGAAGAGCACTCATCCACCTGTGTATTTTGGCTGGCCTGCAGTTGCAGAACAGCATAAAATTCTGAAACAAAATGTTGTGGTGGCATTGCCTCTTTCCACCTCCTTGGTTATGTGGCTGCCCTGTGCTCCAGAAAAGCTTTCCTGGATCTTCTTCTCATACAGCCAGTCTCTGAAATAAGGAGTACCTAGTTATTCCTCTCTGACATCAAACTATAGGAAAAAGAGAAAAAGTTGTTTGAAGGACTAGGTCTCCTCCAGAACCCATTTTTCAGATAAGTGTCTCTGTAATATCTTGCTATAACGTTTCTCTTTGTTATAGTGTTACTTCTGGGGATTTTGCTGCCTGTTGGATTTCCCAGCTCTTTCAAAAGGGAAGTGACTTTGCTTCAGCAGGGAAGTTACGATATCTTGAAGTGTCACAGGAGTCAGCATAATTTTCTCTTCTGAATTTAGGAATGAGATAGCATTACCCAAATGGATTCTGGGAGGTATGAGTAAATTACCACGTTTGACAGAGACATCTGTGAATTCCAGAGTAAATGTGTAGGATCCATCCTGACTACCAGATGTAGACAGCTGCTTAGTCACTGGATTCAGTACTCTGGCCTGCCTTTATAGCTAATGGAAGGAAATGTGTACTCTCATCTGAGGTATTCCTGATACTTGCCATAGGATACAATACTCCACAAAGATAAAAGTGCCTATTTCTTTCTACCTGTTACAAAGCTAACCCAGGATGACTACTCCAGGTACAGAGATCTAAACTGTAGAGATGTACAGTTAAGTGAATTAGGCTGGAGCTCTGTTTTCTTTTAATACATTTTATATAAATGTGTATCTTTAATTGTAATCCTCAAAGAGGGATAAAAAGATGTGAACATGGACCATATGTTCTCTTAAAGAATTGGGCTTCTGATCAGGACAGTGAGGTACACTGAGAAGGATTATGTCCTTTTCTATCATGAGAAATGTTTAACAAATCCTGAGAAGTTTTGTAAATTTATGTATGGGAAAAAAAGAGAGAAAGCCTGAGAGTCCTTCACACAGTTTCATTGTTTCAAGGTCATCATAAATTAATTTTGGAGAACCATGGAATCAGTTGTGTATGTCCAATAAATTATGGAAGGTAATTAAGCTATTCATTTTAACTTCAGTACTTCACTTCAGTGTCCTTGTGGATTTGCAACACTGTGTGGTTTTTTTGCAATAAAAAACTTGGATAGACCCATTAGTTTGATAAAGGCATTGGTGGAATGCTGTCATGTGATTTTCTTCTGTGAAGAGTTACTGTAATTAATTCTGTGAGCAGATAAATCCAAGTTGTTACCTTTATTTTACAAATGGAAAAGCAAGGCACAGTAGGGTTTCCATTGGCAGCAGTGAGCTTTATATCAGGCTGCAAATCTTCCACTCAAGATGTCACAAAGTTTGTGGCACATTTGGGAAAAGAATGCAGAAAATCTAAATCTCATTGAATGCATACAGGAGGTAACACAGATCATGAGGATGAATTAAGATGGCAGATTGCACTGAAGCTTGTGTAGGCCTTTCCTTCTGGTTTAGATCACCTGTGTTCTCTACACAGGTGTACTAAGGACTAAAATATTGAGGCAAGCATTCATTTCAGCAGGTGCACTTTTGCTTGTGTCTCTGGCTGTGGTAACTTCCCAATTTCAACCCAGTTTCATAGAGAATAGGGACGTGAACCAGGCAGTCTTCTCACTCTCTAGGTTCTCTAGGTTGCACAGCCAGTGTTTTTCTGAATGTCTTGGGTGCCAATCCACTGCAACAGGATTTGACATCTAGGGACTGTTCTGCAGGGCATTTGTAGTGTGCCAAAAAGGTATATAGGGATGATGTAAGCAGAAGGATAAGCTAGTATAGAAATGATGCTGGCAGAGATTGTGTGGATGTTGGGATTCACAGGAGTGCCTTCCTGGTCTGCTAGAGAAGAACTGATATCCAGTGGCAGTGAGTGCCTGGTTGGTGACAGCACACTCAGTACAGACATTCCACCTGCCTGGTAGCTGTCCCTCAGACCCTGACCTCCTCCAGTTGCTGGCATCCAGACCTAAGAGCCCCTCAATCTTGTGGCTGGCAGACATCAGCTAGGGCCAGTAAAACTGAAGTTCACTGGTGGCTCACACAGCTTGCTAAGGAGTGAGTTTAGGTGTGATGCTGTGGTGGGGTCTGGATGAAAATACTGACCAGCAACATGCAGGTAGCCTTTTCTGTCTTCTTTTTCCTCTGTATGTGCTCGCTCAACCCAGATCCAGCTAGTTCTCTCCCTTTCCCCACTTCTGATCTTTCCTCTAAACATCGCTCTAAACGTATGTTTTGTATCTTTCTGCAGTTCATTTAACATGTCCTGTAATAAATTTTACACAGTCTTCAAACATTCTCTGCTCTATCCCCATGTGTCCCATAATAAGTCTTACACAGCATAAGGCAACAACCCCTTCCAGTTTGTTCAGTTTTCCAGGGAGAGAGTTTTCTTTGGCTGACACATCTTGAAAGGTTTTACATTCAGGTACAGCCAAATTTGCCCAAATGCAGGTGTAGTTTTTCTGGAAATCTTTTTCTCCAATACTTTCAACTCCTTTCTGCTGTTGATGTCTGAAGCTGAGCAGGTCTAAATAGTACTGTTCACCTTCTACATGTGATTTTTCATTTCATAGACCATTATTATCATTATTATTATAATTCTTTTGGCTTTTTCTACAAGCAGAAGTCCTAGTCTATTCAATTTCTCTGTGTACAGAAACTATTCTTCATCTTCCTCATTGTCTTTGTGCATTTCCTTTTTTGTCTCTCATCTAGCTGAGATAGGATGAAGGTGCAGTACTGGAAGTGGTATTTAGCACTGTTCAAATAAAGGAAAGCAAAAGGGCCTTACACTTTCCAGGACTGGGCTGCTTCTGCTCTGGTTTGGTCTGAAAAAGTTCACTTAAAATTAAAATAAAAATAAGGACAAAAGACCCAAGTGAATAACATCATTGTGACCCCATTAAGGTTAATAAAATGTTAAAGTGAGGCAGTGCTCATTCACTGTTTTATCTTTACTTCATTGCTTTTTCCTACCAGCAGTGCATCAATAACTTGCAGTGTATTCTAACTGATTGAATAAAAAGTCATATTTAATTGGGAAATCAATGAGCAGGAATAGGGCACTGAGGTCATATAGATTGTATCATCCTGACCAATCTAACTCACTTGCCCTTTGAGCTGGTCTTTCATCATTATATTTCACTTGCCAATTCCTCAACAGTCTTAATTATGGGCACAGCAATTTGTCTTCAAATATCACACTACAGTGAAATCTATGCATCAATAAATACAGCTCAAAAGTGGTTTTCCACACTGTTGGAGACTTAATTGCTTCTATGGTTAGAGCAAATGCTGTCATTCTTTACATTTGTGGTGCTTTTCAATATCTTCAAGTGACTGGAAGCCATTTAGGATGGCTAAAGTGAAGGAAAACATGTATTTAAATACAAGGATTAATTCTGAGTAATTTTTGACGCTTTATCTGTACAGAACATTCTTCCCAGCACTGCAGTTGAAGCATGGCTAAGAATTAGCAGAGAATACTTCAGAAAGAATAGCTGGTGTCATTGGAAAGATCTGCTGGCTGTTCAGTTTCTGACTGCCTCTTTTAAACCCCAGCTATATGCAGGGAAAGTGGTGAATACCACATTTATAAATTTTGTCCAGTCTGAGAAAACCAGCTTTTTCTTTTCAGTAAAGTGCAATTTTAGTGCTGTCCTTGTGTTTGCCCCCTGGAGAAAGCAGGAATGTGGGAATATCACTTGAAAAGCATGGGATGCAAGTGAGACTTAAAAGTCATTGTGTGAGCAAGAGTAGTGGAGAAGTCCACAACTGTGGAATATATTGGCTGGGATCAGTGGCATCCTTGCAGGATTTCATTGAGTTACTGCAGCCAACTCTCCAGGTGATACAAAGCATCTGTGCTTTTATTGTGCTGTTCTCTTTGCATACAGTATCTGTTGTGCTTCCTGATTCCTAAAGCAGTATTGATTTCTGAGTGGCTGTCAATATTTTTTTTTTGCCTTTATAATAGGTAGCCTAAGTCCTCCTGGAAGAGATTCTGACATCTCTTCTGCCTGATATTGCCTTACCAAGGGTGGATGGGACAGGGCAGACCTAGGGCCACTCCTACTGTGTTTGAAGTGTGCTCTGGCTGCTGCCATCTCCTGAGTTCCTCTACCAGGAATACCTGCTCAGTTGCTCAAGAGAGGGCATTTCATGGGAAGCAGAGTGCTTGGGTGATTAATTTAACCTGGAACCCATGAGATGTTCCAGTCCACATTTTACTGTGGATGTAAATAAGGAATCAACTTTGGGGCAAAGAACTCAGCAGTGTGCTCAAGGGTGACGAACAAGATCTGGGCATTCTTGTTAATCTCAACTCCTTGCCTGCAAACAAAGATAGTAATGATCCCTTCTCTGATGGTTTAAGGCTGCCACTTCAGAAAAAGATGAAGAAATATTGTTTAGAATTCTTGGTTTCTGACCTACTCTACCATATTTTCAGTAGTACTTTCTTAACAGTATGTGAGTAACTAAATATGCATTGGTCCCATTTTGTGCTACATTCTAATATCTGTGTTTGGCATTTACATGAGCCAAGGTCAAATCCTAGCTCTTGACGGAATCGAAAAAACATTCCTTAGCAGGCAGAACATGTTGTTTTGCTTTTTCTTTATCTAAAACTTCAGTCATGCAGCTGAGGAACCCCTCCTGACCAAAAGTTATGTGGAAACAGGTCAGTGGTTGTGAAACGTTTCAATTTTGATGCTTCATCTTTTTCTGACAAAACCACTCTGTTGAGGCATTTTTGACAAGCTGTAAATTATATCTCTGAAATATCTGGAGAAATTTGTTATCTTCTGAGGATTATTTTCTGTGCAAAATGTAGCATGATCTGAGCTGGTGCCAGAAGGAATACCTGATTCTAGAAAAGACATGTAGAAATGATCCTTAAAAATATTTTTTCAAATGAAGATGCTATTTAATGTCCAAGATATAGTCTCTGAGCCAAGCAGAATAGAACTATTGAATAACTGCCATTGGATGCATAAATATCCAGAAGGTAAATTGGTTATATCTACTTTAGGCATAATGGAAACAAAGCTACTATAATTGAGCATTATCACAGGTTTTGATGTTCTTGGCTTGGAGAGAAAATATCTCAGCTTCTGCTTGGAAGGTTATCTTGGAAACCTGTCTGCCCACACAGGGGTCCTGACAAGACATACACTTGGGGAAAACCACAGCACAGCCTCTGTGCCTCAGAATCTATCAGTCCCCAAAGTCTGTCACAAAAATTGACGGCCTCAGGAAAGGTTTGTGCCTTGACTCTGTATTTCAGCTTTGGAAAGCCTTTCCCTGGACTTCTTATACATATATCCAATGTGCTGGACTTACCTCACATGATGCTCATGCCTATCTCTAAAAAAAATTTAAAACTAACTTCTTGCTATAGGGACATTGATATTGTTGACTTTCATCCCTAATATATTCACAGTGTGTTATCAAGGATATCAAGACCAGTACCTGCATTCTCATGGATATGTTTGAAAGCTCCGAGGGTTAAGTGTTGCCTGCAAGAAACCTCAAAGTAAGTTGAAGTCTGTCTCCAAATAGACACATACCATTTAATCACTGTACTTACCATGGGAAGTGGTGGTGTCCACAAAAAATTAGGCAGCTGGTCAGAACATGTGGGAATAATCATAGAATTACAGAATGGTTTAGTTTGGAAGGGACCTTAAAGACCATGTCATTCCCTACCACCTTGCCATAAGCAGGGACACCTTCCACTAGATCAGCTTGCTCAAAGCCACACCCAACCTGGCCTAGAGTCACATAATGGTAAATATTGACTTTTGTCTAGAATTTCAGGCACCTTCCAAAGTTATTATTTTTTTTTTCCATTTTCTGAGTATTTATGCCAATGGTTCCCAATTTACTGTCCAAAACACCACAATGCTGAGAGAGCAACACTCTACCATCTCCAATTTTGAGCTCTGTATTACTGGGGACCACAAGAAGCAGGGGATCCCACAGCTACTAAAGGATCTTGTGGTGAACTTAATGTTTCCAATTCCAGGCATGGGGATTACTTTCTACATGAGTAGTGTATTTGCACCTAGTTTATGGATGGAGAGATTGGGGTTAAATGAAAAACTTATTGCTTCTAGACAGTGATAATGCAAAAAAGAAAATGCAAACCATTTGTTTTGGACCTGTGTCCTCATCTCAACACCCAGAACTCTGGCTGATATACGAAAGAAAACTGGTACTTCTTTGTCTTTAAACCCCTGTAGTTGGTGCCCCCACCTCTGCACCCAGAAAGTACTTACTGAAATGTTACATCACCAGATAGTTGTCTTGGTCTTCTCTGGCAGAGGAAAACAAGCATACCCTATTTTTCTTCTGTGTTTGGTCACAGTATCTTGTGTTCTGTGATCTGTTTTATGAAGCTTTTCAAAGCAGAGAGGTTTGTAGGCTTTGTGCAGCTATTGGAGCTATTTTTTAGTTTGTTTTGTTTTGCTGATGGGGATTTGGCTAGATTATCTCCCCCCCATCATATAAACCCTAACTGTACATTTTCTATGCATGACTGATATAGTGGTATATCATCCTACAAAAGCTGGAAAAGAGTGCTTTTTGACTTTGCCCTGAGCAAAGTGACCTTCCTGAAGATGAAGCTTTGCCTCTGTGAATGCTGCTTGAGTGTTTCCTTTGTAAGATAATACTTTGCATGAGTTACAAGCTCTATAGCTGTGTATTGCAGCATTTTCCCTCTACAATCTCCTTGAGGAAATAGCAATGGTTAAGTGTTCATTTCTTTTACAGAGTGTAGATCTGATTATTTTCCAGTTAATTCAGAGTTTTTCCTGAGGTCTTTTCTTCTAGTCACAGGCAGTGAAATAGAGTAAAATTGTGAAAGATATCACTGTATACAGCTAATGGAGAAATGATTTGAGGAAGAAGTCACTTTTGTATGCAGACATTGTATCCAGATGTAGTAGGGATTATACAGATTTATATGGGCTTCTACATTTAATTAAAGATACTACTAAAATGTGATGGTGTGCAGACATGCAAATGAACTGAAATCATGGGGTTTTTTTACTTTTATTCAGGGCAAAGATTAGGTAGGGCTACTGCTTTACCAGAGCATTTCTTGAGACCATTATCAAGTTCTGGTGCAATTACATTATGTCCATCTTGTCCACCTACAATCAGTGGTACTACTCATGGTATAGTTCTAGAAATTTCAATAATGTATATACTTGCCACCAATATACAGAAAAATTAGAGTAGCAGAAAAAAAAAAGAGCTGAGGCAGCACAGAGAGAAAAGAGTCTTTAAATATGATTAACTAGATTATGGCTTAATTCTGACCTTCCTGAGCTGGTGCATATACAAAGACTACTTTTGCTTTTAGGGAAGTGTGTCCTTTTCACACAACTGACTCAAATCAGTGGCAGATCAAATGATTTCTCATGCTGAATCCAAAAGCAGGAAGAAACAACCTTAATAAAATGAAATGAATGGAAAATAAAGTCCATTTGCAATGTGCAAAAGAGAAGATTCTCCATATGAAGGGCTCATACTGTGAGAATGGTTATGTTCTTCCTGGAATGGCTATGTGAAAGTAAAAAGGAGGAGTGTGGCTTTAAACCATCAGAAATCTTCAAAGAAAATAATCAGCTGGGAAACTGAGCAATGAGTTGGTGGTGGCAAGTAGTAAAATCTTTGAAGACCTCCAGTCCCTCTCCTGTTACAGAGGAAGTTGTGTAGTTTAATCATCAGCAGATGTTTCCCATAAAATCCCACTCTCAGTTATGTACTCAACCATCTGAAACAGTCCCAGGTCTCTCATATGTCTTGATTACATGAACATTTTCTATGTTTTGCCAATTTCATGCCAACATATCCACCCTTGTGCCATTTGGAAAACTGGAACTGCAGCAATTGCTGTTAAAAAAGTGATGGATGAAGGTAAAGTTTGTGTTCAGTGCTAGTTTTCTCCAAGAGGTTTTGAATGGTTTTTATTGCTATTGCTGAAGCACTTTCAGCTATGTAGAATGTTTTGCTCCTTCTCCAGGTCTCATAGTCCATATCCCTTAACTTGGGGACAATCAAATGTGAAAATCTTCGACAAAGGCAGAGAAAGAGCTTCTAGAGAAAAAAAAGCTACTGTAGTTCTTTTAAAAGTATCAGCTCTTCAGCATATGTCAATGGTGGCTGAAACTGAAGCAAGATCCAGGCTCTCCTGCCTCCTACCTATGTTCTCCTTCTTCACCAGCTGGTGTGGATGATGTATTGGGGTATGACCTGGATGAGCTGGTCAAGCATTTCTCTTTATGCACGTGTGTATAAAAGAAGTAGTTGAAAGGGAGGAAAGCTCAGTCCTCACCATTTCCTTTAGTGGACAGAAAAAGCAAAGCCCAAGTTAAACCTGGTTAATGTTGCAGTACTGGTAGAGGAACGCAAGGAGATGGTTCCAGTACATTGGCCCACAGTGACCTTCTGGGAAAATACTATGGGTTTTAATAGTAGTTATGCTAAGAAAGACCTGGAAAAGCTGTGTAGTTTGTCCTGATTAGACAGGCCTGCCACCTTCAGGGAGAGACTTCAGTCTAGATAGATGGTTGACTCTTCTCCAGTGCTGTGACCTCACTCCTTGTCTGTGACCAATCCCACCTTCTGCACATGGGATTGTGGAGTGGGGAGGGGCAACAGAGGTCTCAAATGATGGTCACAGTCCTGGGGATCATGCTGTGTCCGTGGCCAGAAAAAACGGTGTTAACCATGTATCACAGTCAAGCTTGACAAGGAAGTACCCAGGTTTTCCCTAAAATGGCTAAGAGGACATCAGGAAAAAGAACAAGTACTGAAGAAAAATTACACTTTGGAGCTCTTTGACTTTAAGTTGCATCACAGAATAAAACTGTGTCCTGAAAGAAACTTGAATGCAGTTGGGATATATTCTGATCTTGGAAAACAGTTGGCTAGCTTAAAGTCAAGAAATTAGGAAGAAAAGACAGGGAATAATGCTTGAGGAAAGTAAGCCTCTCCTCAGTTCTATGTGAAGGCTTTATGAGGCATTAGCTTTGTGTTAAATTTACAGGGCCCTTTTCCCCTGCAAAGGTGATCTCTCCCCTGTGAAGCAATAAGCTACTGAGAACCAGTTTCATATTCATCCTCCTGATTCATGCCACACACTTGTGTTCATTGCAGAAGGCAAGTTAAGCCCCTTTTGGAGAGTGTCCTATATAATTTTATAGTCATTTGCTGAAGGAACATAACTCTGTGTAATTTCTATTGCAAAGCTCACCTAGTGTGTAGCACTGGGTACACTTGCGAAGCTGTCTGTAGGAGAGCTGCCATGGTGGTTCAGCAGTGTTAGCTGAACCTCTGCTTTTGGGAGGTGGTCTGGTTAGTCTGTGTTGTGTTCAGAGAGTAGGGGTGCTCAAAAGATGTCTCCAGAGGCAGATTTTCACTGAGGTGTTCTTGCACCACATTTTCAGTGTGCACCTGGCTGCATCGGTTGCTCTTGGAGAAGAGAGACTGAAAGGAATGCTGATTTGTATATTCCAGATGAACTGATTTCTGGAAGTTACATTTTGGTCCCAAAGACTAAACTGTCTGCTGTATTTCATATATTTGAGGGATAGTATGCTCTATTTTCTTTACCAGCAAGCTATTGCAGCAATGTCTTCAGATCCTTTCTGACTTTTTGTGCGTGCTCTTTCTTATTTGTTCCAGTTAGCAATAAGTCTCCCAGATAAGAAGCACTGCTATTTAACTCTGCAGACCAGGCTTTTCTGCTCTGAAACACTGGAGTTTATTAACTTGGAGGATTCATAAGATAACATTCATTCTAGCACATCTCATAGTACTTGGCTAGTACTTCTTTAATAGAAAATGAACCACATATTCCATCCATGCATTTTTCTGAGCCCCAGTAAGTCCTCACTTGTTTCAGTTTATTAATTGTATTTAGCTAATTGACACTAATATTAATTGCATTGAAAATGGGAAGTGTTTTATCTGACAATGCAGCTGCACATGCACTTTTTAGATATTTCAGGGGAACAGTTCCTTTGACAGACATAATCTCTAATTCTGTGTAATCTGTATTTTAAAAGATAATCTCTTGTATGGTTCTCCAACATAATTTAGTCTGGGATTCATCTCTACTCAATAGATGCCTACAACCAGGCACATCACCCTGGGCTGCCCTCATAGTTACTGAAATGCTTGTGTAGTCCACGTTTCTGATGAACGAACATGGACTCTGCTTAGACTGGGGTGAATTTCCCTCTGATTATCAAAAGAGTCTGCAACATGCTTGCACTTTAGTGTCCATGTTTGATCAGGTAAAGCTTACCTTAGTTTCTTGCTAGTTTGCTTAGAATTGCAAATTGTTACAGAAGGAATGGTGTCACTGATGGGACAGCATATCTGTACCTCCTGGTTGCTGGGTACAGAATAGGCTTGGAAGTGGATGGGTGATCATCCTACTCTGTCTTCAGGCTAAATATCGCCCCACTCTTTTTCTCTCTTTTTGTATTTGGGTTCTTTTATTGCTATTCTCTGCACTTTGTTCAATGGTCCAATGAAGTACAGGGTGAAAACTAGAGAGAACAGACCAGCCAGAGCTATTGCCATGGGATGTGTTTTCAGGGAATATATTGCTGCTTGTGTCCCCTGCTCCTCTTATTTTCAGACTCTGATCCACTACAGTGTATAGATTGTTTTGTCAAACCCATGCTGTGAGTAGTTGCTGCCCTTTTGTGTGAGTGCTCCTTTTGTGTTGATTACTCTTTCCCAAGTGCTGTGCCTCACTCTGCTGACAGCAGAATGTCCCCCACTCCCCCTCTCAGCACATTTCTCCAATTTTCAAGGCAATTTTCAATACTAATCCTGTTGTCCAGTGGACTGGCAGTTCCTTCCAGCAGAGTGTCATAGTGTCATTACAAACTACCATCCTTCATCCAGGTCTTTAGCAGTGGTGAGTCCTACAAGACCTAAAAGGCCAACCTTTGTTGTACAGCATGGAATACATCCTGCTTATTGTTCACAAGCCATTTTTTTTCCTCATAGTGGGAACCTTCATTGTACAGAGGTGGAAAATCCAGATGTGATGGGGATGGCAGCTGTGGGCGCAGGTGGAAGGCAGCATCCAAGATCAGTTTTGTCATGCTGGAGTGTAGTTGCTGCACCTGAGCCAAGGCCTTCCTGTACTTGTAAAGACCTGGAGAAACTCTTTTCCTGTACAACTCTGGTGCCAAGTGCAGTCAGATGTTGGTCATGGAATTTAGTTTTGCACAGAGAAGTTCCTGAAACAAGATAGGAAAATGAGGGTCATTAAATGTTAAAGCCCCAGCTGGTTGTTCCAGATATGATCTTGGGTACAGGCACAATTAATCATTCTCATTTTGAATATATCTATTCCACTGCAGTCTGGGAAAAGTCATGTTATAACATGTTTCTAAATTAGCGTATTTTGACTAAGATCCACCTTTTAACAGAAGAGATATATACTGTGTCAAGTAGTAAACATCATATCATACATAGGGCAAAGGAGGACTCAGAAAATGGGGTCTTCAGGAATACCCCACACCCTGGCTCTGGAATCTGCTAACTGGAAGTAAAATGTGATTTCTTTCTACAGAGAATATTTGTTACAAACATATTTATTTCTGAATAACTTGTGTTATTTTGTTGTGATTTTTTTGAGCAGATGGGCTTCTAATTCAATTTTCTGTAAATCTTTTAGAATATTTTATTGACAAAAAATATCCTTGCATGACTGAATTAGTTTAATTAAAAACGATTTAAATTGCCAATTCTAATAATAATTTAAATCAGTAAGTGGACAGTCTTGATTTAAATAATCTATTATAACCTTGTTTTCAATTTATGATCATGATTATTTTACCAAAGATAGCTTAATCCTTTACTGGCAAAGAACCACTAAACCTTCTTGGTTTGGGAGAGAATGTGTTTATAGAATAAATTTGGCATTTTTCTGCTAACCAAGACAAGATTTGTTAAACCATGTGTGCTTGGATACACAGACATAGAGCTATACCTATAAAGATATAGATATATATAGGGTTTGGTATGTGTCAGTAAAGAATAACTTAGCTTAACATATTCTTATTCTGATATTTATGTCTCACATTTTCACTATGCAAGATGATGAATGATACATTTCCTTTCTGCTAGATGATTAATGTTTTATGTGCAATTTGTATCAAATTATATTTTAATGTCAATAAAATTCAATTAAATGCACAGAAACATTTAATGATTAATTTCATAAAGCTGCCTTCAGTGTGGTATATATATCAGAGAAAAAAGTTAATGAAAAACGTTTCATATTCAAAACATTATTTAATAAACACTTGAAATATTACCATTAATTAGTTAGCAAACCTTGCTATTTCTTGTCATCATGCCCTTTAAGATTTTAAAACTATTGGATCTCATCTGCTCTGAGTGTATAATTTTCCTAAACCAGAAAAAGAGAAAGTGTGCTACTTTTTGAAAATAAAAAATATTGATCTGAAAATTAATTAAATTTCTTTTTTTCCCTTTGGAAAATAAATATTGGAATCTGGGAAAAATGACAAAAACAGTTTTATAACTTCAGAAAAATCTTGTTTCAGGTCAGAAATTGGTAACTTCAACCAATTCAGCAGTTTGCATTTCTATAAAGAATTAACCTGTAAATATTTCACAGTCATAGAATCAGAATAATTTTGCTTGGAAAAGACATTTAAGATCAGTGAGTCCAGCCATTAACCCAGCAACAGCCAAGCCCATCACTAAACCATGTCACCATGAGCCACATCTGCACACCTTTTAAATACTTCCAGGGATCGTAGCTCAACCTCTTCCCTGGGCAGCCTGCTCCAGTGCTTTACAACCCTTGACATGAAGAAAGCTTTGCCAATATCCAGTCTAAATCTCCCCTGGTGCAATTTGAGGCCATTTCCTCTTGTCCTGATGCTTGTTACCTGGGGGAAAAGTACAACCCCTAACGAATTGCAATCTCCTTTCAGGTAGTTGTAGAGTGATAAGGTCCCCCCTGAGCCTCCTTTTCTCCAGGCTAAACACCCCCAGCTCCCTCAGCCACTCCTCATCAGACCTGTGCTCCAGACCCTTCCCCAGCTCCATTGCCCTTCTCTGGACATGCTCCAGCATCTCAGTGTGTCTTTCTTATAGTGAGGGGCCTAGAACTGAACACAGGATTTGAGGTGCAGCCTTACCAGTACTGAGTAAATTTAATTTCAATGAATATAATTATATTGGTTTAGACTTCAGTACATATAGTCATAATTTCAAATGGCTTATTTTAAGGCAAAGCACATGTCCCTGAAGAAAATCTAATTTAAATAATAACCGTGTTTTGTCTTCTTTATTAACACACAGACTTAAAGCTACTGAAAACAACAATTAAAATGAAGAACATTCATTTAATTTAAGAAGAGTGGATTCACAGGTCATCTGTTAAAGAGGATATATGAAGAAAACAAAAACACTGCTGAGTGACACTCAACATCAAATGTTCCAGGTTAGACTCTCTAATTCAGTACCACCTGACATTTATTTGATTCTGAAAATAACTATGGTAGATGAGTCCTTTTTCTTTAGTCTTGCTACAGCAGATGGGGGTTTATGGTCTGGTTTTTTTTTTTTTGTGTGTGTGAATGCAGCTTTCCTGGGGAGCTTGGGATGTGGAGGGGTGTGGGAAGGAGGCACGCAGACCTGCCCCCAGCCTGCAGGTCTGGGCTCTGCCCTGCCTGTATTCATCCAACTGGAATGCCAAGACAGAAGGATGTGAACAAACATGAACTCACCAGCTAAGTGATTAGATTTACCTGACAAGGATTATGATGAATGTAAGATTTTTGAATAGGATCTGGTGTGTCCAGCTTGGTTTGGAGTCCAACAGCAACCAGGGAAATGGCAGCAAAATTCAAAGCTGATCAACTTCCTACTCTGACTGTTACTCGTGTTTGCAGCTGATGTGGCTGGTCCTCCTGGAGTTCTGCACTTATCTCACCCTAGCTTCAGCCATACATATCTGTCAGTTGTTTTTAGGCTCCCTGGGTTAGCCTGGAGGCAGCTTGATTGGGTCCCTCTGGCCTGGAGAGAAGGCTGTAGCTGCATCTCTGTGCAAAAGCTGCACACCCAGCATGTCCACACAGTAAAGCAGAAGTTCAAGGAAACCCAGCACTGCTTCTTGTAACCTCGACTTCAGAAGTAAATTCAGGTGGGGTTTTGCTTTAGGCATTTTCATGTCCTGGTGAATATGTGGGGCAGAGAGCAGTATGAAATAGGTGTTGTCTGTTGCATAAATGTTTCTCTTATTGATGTAAATACAATATGAATAAGTGGTAGGCATTTGTAGACATTTGCAGGTCACAACTGAATTCATTCTGGTGCTGAGGCAGAGATCTTGGAGCAGATCATCAACAAGACATTTCAAAACATACTGCCTACTCAACATAATATTGGATGTAGATGACAGCCTTTCAGTGAGTTTTTTCTTTTGAATGGGATGTAAGGAGGCTGATGTTTGTGTGGACATCCCTTTAAAAATATGCTCATTTTCTTGAACGAATCAGGATTCCTGTTATACAGGTAGCAGAAAGAATTCTGCTGCAGTACAAATTATTAATTTTGATATTCTGCAAAATAAAGGGGGTGGCATTGCACTGTTCAGATCTGGAGGTTTTATTAGTTTTTAGGCAGAAGGGAAATAATGTTGAGGGTGAAGGGGGGGTGGGGGGAATAGGGAAAAACATTTTGTTTTGTTTTGACAGGACAATCTCCTGTCCCAAAACTCAGTTCCTGAAGCCAGAACAAGGCAGTGGACCAAAAGTATTTCTCAGGAACAGAAGAATTTACTGTAGGGAGGGATGTTTTTAGAAGAAGTCAAGGTAATTTTTCTCCACATAGGAAGCAGAGGAGAATTTCTTCAAGTTATAACTTCGATTAGCACAGCTAAAGTACAGTTTCACAATTAGAACCTTATTATACATTTATTTTGGGGCCCAGAAAGGGTACATTTCTGTCTGACATAAAGCAGAATGGTAAATACCAAGTTACTCCAGGGGAGATACAGAGAGCTGATTTAATGTCAAATAATCTAATAATTTGTTTTATTCTAATGTCACCAAAGCTGGAAAGACCCTAAGTACAAGGTAAAAGGAGTGATCTCGATTTCTAGCTACTTACTTTGCTCTTATTATCAGCTATCTGGAAAGGGTGCAGTCAGAGTGATACTTGTATTTAATAGTAGGTGTGAAAATGCAACCTCATATTATGCCTGCAAAAATGAAAACCTTCTTTATAGGACTTTACTTCAGCCCTAGTTGTAACAGAGAGATGCTTTTGACTGTGACCACTGGGGAAAGAAGAGCGTAGCTCAGTTTTGCGTTAGAGTTGATAGAAATCTTATGTCTGTCTGGAAGCTAGTTTCTTATCTGTTATTCTAAATAGTATTTTGTCTCACTCAAGCAAAATAATTGTAAGACCTAGATTTTGGCAGAGAAATGTTTCTGGGAATTTAGGGGATGCTGATTGCCCTCTTCAGAACTTCTGATGGATACTTTTGACCCTCCAGTCCCTCTGTTTATATTTAAAATGGTAGCAAATAGAATTCCTTGTGGTACCTCTGAACTTAGCAGTTGCAATTTTCTTTGGTTTTTGTTTCTGCACCTTATATTCTAATCTAATGTCTGGCTGAATGACATATGGAGCCTTCTGGGTTTTCATCCTGCTTAGCAGACTGGCAAAAGTCTGTGTATTTCAGTAGTAATCTACTGGAGAAATCTATTTTAGATAAAACAATTACATCTTCCATTTGTTCTTTTTTTTCCCTTGAGCTGGCATACAGTTCTTTCCAGCTCTATAAAGGTGTTTTATTGCACTTACTAAAAATGTCAAGGATACTAAGCAGCAATGCATAATTTACAATAGACTTTGTAGGTAATGGAGTTCTTACAGCCGTAGCTTCCTGAGAGTGTATTTATTACTATTTTACTACCTGCTGTAGTATCCAGGCTCAACTTCCAGCGTATTTGGTGAAAAAAAACCACAAGGCAAGGCGGGATAGGGACTGCTGCTAAAAACAAGTGGGTGATTACTGGGCGTTTGCCAGTTTACCTAAGATAAATGGATGTTATTAACATTGTTGACCACATTGAAGTGCTTTAATTGTACAGAAATGCAGGCAGGAAAACATTAAACTAAATAAATATGCTTGAATTAAAGTGTTGGGGTGCTGAAAAAAAAGAAGTCATCCCACTCCTGCTAGATTAAAGTGACCTTGGTTATTGGTTAAACAACAAAATGAGGATACTTTCTTTCATTTTTAGTGTCTGGGTTCTTTGCAGGAGTTTGTGCTGGTTAGCAATGTAGTTCAAGTTCAGATGTACAATAATCAGGATGACATGATAATATGTTGATGTCAACTTGACAAAAGAGATTTGCATAGACACTAACGATGATGTTTTAATGTATTAAAGCAAGAAGGTTAAGAAGTCCTTAGGAAATAAAAGCACAGAGGTAAAATAGCTTTCAAGCTGTGTTTAGAGGGTAAAGTTTCCGGAGCTATGTTTTTAAGTACCTATGGCATGCATCCTCTGCTAAGCTTTTCTTAAAGACAGCTGGAACTCCAATTTCAGTCAGAAATAGAATTTGCTGTCTCTGTATTGATTTCTGCTTAAGCAGCATGCAGAGGTTTGTTATCATTTTAGTGCGTTTGTAAAGAAATGAAATGAAATGAGCAAAAGCAACAAGTGTTAATTTGGCCTTGTTTAGTTTTAATCTACTCTGGCAGTCAATACCTCACACTCTGTATAATAGCCCTTTATTTACCACAGGAAATACCTTAAATGCTGAGACAGGAGTCAGCCTGAGTAGAGGAATATTGAGGAAATGTGTCCATGTTAGCAGCTACCTGAGCATGTAGTAGCCCCAAGCAAGCCAGCACACATCTCTTTCACCATGGCTCACGATCCAGGCACGGTCTCTTTTCCGAAGCAAGGTTCCATGATTGGTCTTACCTTACAATCCTGTTTGGAAGTGTCAGAGCAGGGAGTGGCACCCACAATGCAGGTGGCACAGCATCCAAATAGAAGGATCATACTCTCCACTTCATCTTGCAATAAGATCTGAGGATCAGCCAGTCTTTGGCAATTTAGTCCCTTACTATGTCATTTTCATTAGTTTTGCTTGAAGAACCCATAAGTACACGTGGGACCACCTGAATGCATGATGCAAAGTGCTTTGGTGAGTGCTGGCATAATTGAAGCCCTTGACTGGAAATGACATAGAAAGAAAATGAGATGATATTAATATCCTGGAGTCATTAACTCTTGCACATCAGATTTCCTCCCTCCATAAAAAATCCCGCATAGCAAAAATGTGCACAGTAATCAAGTAAACTGAGGATTTTCTTTCTTTTCTTTTGTTACACTTTTATATCTCTAGCTAGAGGCAATAATTTGTAGCTATCAGCAATCAAATGGGGCCTGAATCCACCAGCAGAACAATGTGTTTTTCTAAGTGATGTATCTAGATTAGTGTCACCAGTACTGTATGCTTCTGAAGAATGTCTTAAAACTGACATGCTCAGTTTCAAGTCTGCTGCATTTCTACATGGGGCTCTTACAAACACTTGTCTGATTGAGAATAAAATTCCTTTGAAAACTGTTACCTGTGTAGACCTGCAAGACAGTATTGCCTTGTCTGGTAACAGGCCATAAGCTTTGTGCTGAATTTGCAAGGCTGCAGGACTGAGGTATGTCAGGTTTCTTTGTTTGAACTCTTGGTGACCTGCCTGAGCTCTGTTTTATTTGCTGTAGCTGTAACAGCAATTTTTCTGATTGACCAGGTGTCTATGGCTAATTTGTTCTACTTTTGTTTGTCTTTCTATTGTACCTATGTAGTTTTATGGCTTTAGCATAATGATGTAGTATGGAGAAATATAAATCTGAGAGGAGAGCAGTGAAGCAGAGACACAGGACATAGAGGAACACAGGAAGGGGATGAGAAGAGTTGGGGCTCAGGCTGGAACTGCAGATCTGATGCCTATAAACAACTCACCCTTGGCCAGTCAAAATAAATGCAGACATGGAACTAGTCAAACCTGGTTTTATGGGAAGAAAAGTGGACAAAGAACAAGTGTCTAATGTGTAAAAGACTTGGTATACTGTGAATTTAGGTGTGACATGGACCTGCAGAGAGGTTAAGAAAGAGCAAGGTGTAAAAGCATGCGGTTATCTTTCCTCAGAATGCATTTTTTAGTTTGCAAGGGAAACACATTTATTTATTCTCCTGTAACCTGCTGTATTCTAATGTGGAAAAGGCACCCATGTCTCCAAGGGAGGAAGAGTAGTAAAATTGGTGTTGCTAGCTCATATAGTATTTTTCGTTACATTAACATTCGCTTCATTTCACATATTCATCAATTAATCAGCCAGTGTGCACAGTCACACAACCTACAGGAAGATTATTCTCTACTCTTCAATTTAGTGGTGGCATGATTAAAAAAATCATGACTTCCTGCTGTAGGGTTCCAGATGTGGACATGCATTTTTTAGCACTCTTGCCACTGGAGTCCATGAGTGTCTGTAAATACTCAGTGTGAACCCTCCCCTCCCTGTTGAAGGATATTACTCTGGATGTCAACTATCTATGATGTCCTTATATCTTGTTTCACATCATTTTTCTTCCTAAACAAATGCAGCTGCATTTCCAAAGGCTGTTAACTTTACTGGCAGTGGTTCCCCCCAAGAGATATGTGCTTCCCAAGTATTAATTCTCTTCAATTAAGCTTCCTGTATCCTGCTGCATTGATCAGGCAATTAATTGATTGCTGTAGACATCCCTGAAACAATGAGTCAGCTGTTTCTGTTCCCTGTGAGTTACTCACCCACTGTTTTTTTCAAACTCAATACAGCTCAGCAATATGGCCTTCATTTTTAGTTTGGTATAAACTGGTGCACAGAGTCTTTGGTGCATGGAACATTGTTAATTGTATTTGTCTCACAGCTCAAAGGACAGTGCAGCCTTATTTCTAACATCACTGAAAGCTAATGGATGGAAGGCAGTAAATTACTCTCTGTTTTTAAGTAATGCAAAAATCAAGTGGCCATTAGATAGGGTCTGGAACTGTATGCCTAATTTGGTTGTGCTGTGTTGTGATGCTGTGAATACACATGCTTCATCTTCCCTACAGTTATAGGAAAAGATCATCTTGTTTCTCCTGATGCTATGAGAATTTATTTCCCCTGTAGAAGCTCTTTGTTTAAAATGAAAACTTGGAGCACCCCAGCAAAAAAGAAACAGAATACAAAAAGATGTCAGGCCACAGCTAAGTAGAATAAATGGACATTCAACCTTTGCCCTGTAAGTCAGGACAAACACCAAAGCATTCAAACACAGGACTCGCAGAGCTTGTACCTGGCAGGTATGACCTCTGGTGGCCAGACAGATTAGCATGTTGTGCTTCCTGTTCCCTAGAGTTTCAAAGCAAATTTAAAATAACAGGGACTAAAATATAATATTTGAAGTAACAAAATCCTGAAGGGAATGTTGATTAAAGAGTGTAGTCCATTACATCCATAGTATTTGAACAGTACAGCTTTCCAGAAGCCTTCTGCATGGTGCAGCTTGTAGGAATCCTGTCATAGTCTTCTGAGGGTTATGGTTTGGGCTGCTCCTGGGTTGGAGAAAGGGTAATGGAAACAGCGATATTCAGATCCATGTGGAGGCTGCTCAGGCACACAAAGAGAAGGAATTAATTCTACAGTGAAGTCAGACCAGAATTTAATTTCTGTTTGTTCCATTAAGAGAAGAAGCTGAATGCTTGATCTCGGGGAAATATCCATGCAGAGACACTGAGCATAATTCTGATCTGGCACAAGCCTTTAGCTTTAGATGAAGCCAATCTCAGGATTACTTTTTCTTTTTATAATACGTTCTCAGCTTAAAATGTAAATATCAAGTGAATGCTACTTGTTTGGACAACATATTGATACAGAAACATGCCTGGCTGGTTCACTACAGAGTAAACACAGCTGTGGGATGAGTAGCAGTAAGTGAAACAGTGGAAAGGAGCTCTGTAACTGTAAGTATTGATTGAAAATATACTTATTTAGGCATTCATATATTTTGTTTCTGGTTAGGATCAGGATGAAAGAAGAAGTTTTCTGGCTTCTGTATGAACTTTCAAAACTTTTCAAAGCTATCTTGAAGAATTATGTCATGTTAGTTTTTGTTTTATTTTGCTTTCAGAAGGAATTTTTATAAGCATTCTCATTTGCAAAGACTTATTTTCGTTGCACCCAAATTCCAGATCTTTTGTGCACTATTTATATGAAGTATAGTCATAAGGGCTGTTCTTGATCTTATCCTTCTGTTCTGAAAGAGTCAGGAAAAGTAATATGAATGAGATTTTAAAGACAAAATCTATGGTGGTGACCTGCCAGACTTCTGTGAATGTGTTTTGTATCCATTTTGATTTAAAGCAAATGATTTCCTCAAAAAACAAAGACTGAAAGACCTGGGTCCTGTGAGAATAGTCATAGAATATCTCAAGTTGTAAGGGACATCAAGTCCAACTACAGTACCATCCTGTGTGTCCCTTCAGCAAAGTCCTTGACTAATGACTGTTATCCCCTACTTGTGCATGTATAATACAAGCTTGCCTTCTTTATGTCCTCCTGTTTATTCCTTGACATCCTCAGGGACTTCATTTGTGGCCATACATACAGAGTGAAACATCACGAGTGACAGCAAGGTTGCCACTCTGATTCCCCTGTAGAGAATGTATTAATATGTTACTGGCATATGACAGTTTAATCAGTCCTGTGTGTCCAGCCATGCCCTTCACTTGTGACAACCTAATCTGAGAGAAGCAAAAGTGGTTTAAGAAATTACCTGTGTCAAACCAACATTTCAACATATGTTTGCTATTTTCTTCTATGACTATAGAATAGTTTATGTATTAACAGGAAAGGGCTGCTAAAATGGGCTCATTTGCTGAAAGACTCACTCATCTTAATCTTGAATACTCCCAAGGCCATCTTGGGATGCTATATTATTTGGGCATCTTTTGATGCTTCCTTCAAGCTTTCAGCTTGGTCACATATGGAAATAGCTCTGTGGTGTCTGTAAGAGTATTTCTGTGCTGTCTGAATTCTGACTACACAGTACTTAGGTGATGCATATGTTTCAAAGCTGTATTCCTTCTCCCAAAGAGGTGGAGCTTGGCCCGTTTATTGACATCAGTGAGTTCTTGGATTGTACTTGTTATCTGCTACCCTGTGTGTTACTCAAACTCTCTACAAGAAGTACATTCAGTGCAGCAGCCTCTGTGGCTGCTCATAGATCCAAATAAAGAGATAAAGGAGAATCCTGAGGTACAGACCACTTGGTTCTTTTCATTATATCTTCATTTTCTGATTGCTCACAGATGTTTGTATCAACTGTCTCATGCGCACATGCTAAAGGCCATTTTCCTCTACAGTTTCTTTGATTTTGCTCCATAGTTCGCAGTATGATGGGCATTCCTGGTGTCCTGTGATGTCCTGCTGACCCAAAAATATTTTTGTTTCCCTTTGTTTTGTATTGAAATGTCAGAAACAATATGAGAACTGTGTTATTGCCAGAATCATGTTTTCATAGGATAGCATGGTGCTACATGCCATGACAACCTGTGAAGAAGTTTGAAAGTAGGGGAGCTTGCTGAAATAGTGTTGGAAGACTAATGGCTGGGGAAACCAAAGCAGGTGCAATGTCACCCATGCTGCCATTTGGAAGTTCTGCTTACAGGGAAAGATTTTCCAGACAGCTCCTGGGCTTTGTCTTGGAAAGGGAGTTAATTGGGTTGCTTAAAATAAACAGATGGGATGCGGTATTCAAGCTTGCTTCTTGGCTGTCAATTTCTTATTCTGCACTATCTGCCTATTAAGTTTAAATATTGGCAGAAAAGAAGTCAATGAAGAACAAAGAGAGAACAAGTTAGAAAACCAAACCCAAACACAAATAGAAATGGAAACAAAAAATGACAATGGAATCACTCTCTGTGGCCCATGAGGAAGATGGTAACTCAGGAGAATTTGTTCATACATGACTTGTACACAAGATGCCTGAGGAGAAGGATCATGGGCTACTGGAAAAAATGCCAGCAACTGAAATGATTATCAGAGATATTCTAGCCTAGAAAGGCATGAGGAAGAAATCCAGCCAAACTGTGATGGCAGTGTTTATAGCACACAGGAGTGCAGCTTGATCCACTTAGAGTAAACAAATTATTTTGGTCTCGTCTTGGGGAAAAGACTCAGTGGACTTGATCCAATTAAAGTGGAAGCAGTGGAGCAGGAAAGATTGCTGTTCTTGAGCAGTAGCAAGGGCAGTGGAGTGGCTCTTCTCTTCATTCGGTGAGGGAAGAAGGAGGGATGTGGCTGGGTAGCTTACCTGTCACTGTCACTGTGGGGGGAAAAGAGAAGTGTGACATTAGGAAATTTAGGTCTCAAAAGGAACCAAGAATGAGATGAATGAACAGATGGAATAAAAGGAAGTGATTGTTTCTGAGGGACCTTTTGCTTTGCAAATTTAAGAGGTTAGAGAAGCTGTTTAATGACCTCTTGGCATTTTGACTTCTGTGACCTCTTTACAGTAAACACTCCTTCAGTCTAAATATAATAAAAATGCAGTCAGCTTATTCAAGGCTTCTCCTACAGTTTACTACTCCATCCTCAAGGCAGCCTGAGAAGAATGGTCTTTAGTTAACTGACTTTGCTGAGAAATTTTCAAATTTAGATTTTGTGAGAAGGTAAAAACCTTGGGGGAACAGAGGAGTGCACAAAAGGTTAGCTTTAGAGCTCAGAGTCACTTCAGATTTGCAAATGGCATTGTCATTTTTGCAGAAGCCCTGGAGAGACAGGGAAAGAGTAATTAGGGAGAAGTTCATAGTAGGTGAGGAATAATTAGGAGCTGCTGAGAAATAGCTGATGAGGACATCTCGGAGAATGCCTGGGAAAAAGGGTACTGCAGCTCATATCCACATAAATGAGGTACACTCGTGGTCAGAGGTTGGGGTCTAGATATAGAGTTTTTTTTGCATCCATCAATACTTCTCAAATCATACACCCTTTCTTGTTCCTGAACCCCATTACCTCATTGTCTGCTGAAGTATTGTTACCTTTCTAGTTATAGTAGTACCTAAACCAGTTCTTCCCAGATGGGGCCCAGAGATGAGAGGCAGCTGGACCCAGATGTCAGCAGAACATTAATGTTGTCCTGGTATAAAGATTCTTATGTTTGACCCTAAATGCTGTCTTCTGTTTTGTTTGGGGGATGGTCATTAAAAGATATGATGCTCTCACATGTACTCTTGACCTGATGTGATACTGTTGGGAGAAGGATGAAGCCCCAGCTTCTCTCTAAACCCAGAGAGAAATAATGTAGTCAGCCAATATGGTAAAAGGCAGTATGGACGCAGGCAAAGTAGTAATTAGTTAGAATACGGTCTCTGAGCAGTAGTTTTGAAGTGAAATTCTAAACTGTAGAGAGTCTAGAGGTGGTAGGTTGGCATACATGAGCATTTGAAGCTAGCACTTCCAGACAGAATTACTATTTCTAGGTGTAGTCCTGTGGCTGTGGTAAAGTCTGGAGCCATATGTAGGTCCTTAAAGCAGCACTTGTACCAGTACTAGTACTTGTATGGTGTCAGTATAATTGAACCCAGGAAATCCAAGGGTCAGTTTGTTGCAGTGATGACACTGGATGGGTGGGTCCATGGAGAGATAAAGCTGAGCTGAGAACCGGGTGGCTGTGCTCTGGTGTTTTGTACTTGATATCTGCTCTGGCCTTGTCCCAGGGGCTGAATACCCGTTAGGGGTTTGAACACATTAGGGGTGTTCTTGGAGCAACCCATTGAGTTTTGCTTTCAGTAAAAAATAAAAACAGATCCTATCCACGCTCTTAACAGAGAGTATGCTTCAGTGGGGACAGGCAGGAAAGTTGCTTCCAAAGTGCACTCCTGATTCCAGATAAACACTAGAGCAGATGTGTGTGAGCTTCTGGTGCCCCTCTGTAAAAGGGAGAGTAGGTATTTTCTGCTTTCTGGCAATTAAAGCAGGATAAGGCATTCTTAAGGAAGAGGGAAATAAGACAAATAAAGTGAGGGATTTACATTTATTTTTATCAGTGGGAAAAAAACTGTGTTTCTTCTAGACAACAGCCCAAAGAAAATATCTATACCCGTCTATCCTTATGACAGATGATCCTTCTATTTTCATTATACTTTTATGAGGTGAGCCTATGAAAATGTGAAAATAAAGCCAAGCAAATCTGCCATATGAAATAAAACACACCAATGCTTTTCTACTATCGAAACAGAAAAGGTTTTTTCTCCATGAGGCCACCTTGCTTTTCAAATTAAATGTCAAGTATCATGTCCCCCCCAGAAATCTGAGCTACAGAGTAAAGTTCAGATTCGTCAACTACAGATTTGTATTTACCTTAATGCTTATTACATATCAAATTACTGTGCAGTGGCATGAATAAATATTGGATTTTAAAGTTATTCCATTCAGAGTTTTACTGGAAGAAACTTGACTGCTTTAGTACAGCTATTTGTCAGGCCAAAAAGGTCACGTATTTTAAGGGAACATTCAACTAAAAATATGGCTGTTCTCAATGGAAAGTATTTCTCTTGCCTAGTTAATCAGCACCTTTGTTGTTGAGGTGTTGCATGGAGGATCCTACGATCCAAACTGCAATTCCACTCACAGCACCTTACAAGGTAAGTAGGTGCTAGATTCCTTGCTCCTCCTAAAGGAGGAATTGCAGCACAAGCATGGATGTTTGCAGCAACAACCTCATGCCCCTCTCAGAAAGAGGAGAGTGCTCTGCTTGTGCCCAGTATGATGAGGATGTCTGATCCCCTGTGTTTGTCTCCTGCTTTCAAAGCACAGAATTCAAAGGTGAAGAGCCACGTGCGTTAGAGCAAGTTGTGTTTCCCACACACTGCGGAGGGGACAGCCTTGGCCCAGAGCAAGCCATTGTCTAGGGTGGAGGGGTCCCCATTGTGGGTGTGCAATCAAGAATTGTGAATCAGCGTCATAATCTATAACCCACAGTCTTTGTTGCCTCTTCTCTTGAGAAAACAGTAGTGTTGTATCTCTGATACTTATTCACAAATTACTGTTCAAGGATTAGACAATCTTAGCTCATTTGGCTTTGCTAGAGTTCGCTCTCCATTCCTAGAGTTGTCCTACTAAGTATTGGCCTATGGATTAAATTTTGTGCTAAAATCAGTGTGTTTCTATTTTTTATGGTGGCAGTGCTGTGGCTATTTTCCCAAATTCCTTCTACTACACAGCCTGTTTTGATTAAGGTCTCCAGCAAGCCAAAGTAGATGTGAGTATAGAATGAGACAGTTGTTTGTCAAAGGTCATTTAGAACTGTGAGTAAATATGAGGAAACTGGCGTTTGTCTGCTGCTCAGACTGACAAATCCTGATCAGCTGTTTCAGGTGGCCTGGGCCATTTACATGGATATAGCTTTTCAGGGTGAGGATCTCATAGGATTTAAACTGGCCTTGGTTGTTTAACTTCTGATTTATATAAAACCACCTCTAAATTTGCATCTGTAAAAGACTGCTTTAATCCTGTTAGCTAATATTAAATTTTAAAACTTCATGTCAGGGGGTCATGGTTGTTTGGTAATATAGCCTTGGATAAAAATAGTGTGACATTATTCCAACAATATTAATCTTAATGAGATGTGCAATCTTACCATGTTTGTATCAAGGACACCATACTCATATATTAATTTTATTGTGCCAGTTAATGCAATTAGTGTAGTGTTGCTAATGTAGTTAAAAGTTTTATCACTAAACATATAAGCTCCAATAGGATAAATATAAAGGGTTATTAATGTGATAATTTATTATTAACAAATAGAGAAGCAGCAGAGCAATAAACTTTGCATTCCTCCTGTAATACCTTTATATGTCATCACATTTTGGTTTTCATAGCATGACTGTCATTCCTTACACTGCTGGCTTCTGTTGGATTTTCTCTAATATTATTTAAAAAGGACTTGGCACCCATTTGAAGATCTCGGTTTCCCTCTGTCAGTCTTGTGGTGCATAATTTTTCTTTCACATTTTCTCTTTCCTTTTGACAGCTTCCAGCAGGTCTGACTCTTATCTGATCAGGATTCCTGTCTGTGAGAATGATCTTTAAATACCTTCAGTTCAAGGACACTGTAGAGTGTCTCTTTCAACTAATATAAGGTACCAAAATAGTGAAATTTAATGAGATAGAACACCAAATTGATTGTCTCAGAAAGAGTACCTGAGAGGGTAGTTAAGATGATGTGTCAATCACTTTACCTTAACAGCTTGTACCGTCATCATGTGTCATTTCTACAGAATGGCATGAACCGCTTGGTGTCAAAGGACTCGTATTTGCACCTTTGATTTAACTAGCAGACAAAAATCATTAAAGGGCAAGGACTGCTTTGCTTAGCGGAGAGGACACAGCTTGTGTGGTTTTAAGCAATATAAAAATGTTGACGCCCTAGTTTAAGGACACCTTTTAGATGTCTTTAGTTTTCTTTTTCCATCAGAAGTGTTAGAATTTTGAGGACAGCTGGAACATGTTTTGATTCTACTGGGTTGTTTGATGTCTGGAGACAGACAACTATTCACAGAATAGCTACGAAGAGGAAATAAGCTGAAGTCCACCCATGTTTCATGATTCAACATGAGTTGTGATCCAGGTAAAAATCTGATTAGATGAGGTGTATCTTTAGATTTTTCATTGGACTCTCTCCTTCCAGAAACAATGACATGGGTTGCAGGAAGTGCAATGCATATGTGAGGTGTGTGGGGGGGTATTGTCTTATCACAGACAATTCTTGCTTCAAACAAGAATGCTGGTAAGTAGTTCTAAGGAAGGAGTTTTAAACCTTTTACTTTTTTTTTCACTCTGTAGCCATCTAGAATCCACATTTTGTATAAACTCTGCTATATAAGCAGCATGTAGGTTCTGTTTGTGGGGATGACAATCTGAAAGAGAAGGGAAAGGGATTAAGAGGAGATGATTTACTTTATACACTGCAGCATTGAGTACTATACTGTGGATTAAGAAGAAACTCCCAACATTTAGGGGCAGTATGCAAAGAGATATAACTGTGAACACAAAAACACGTGCTCTAGGAGCTTGTCTGGAAGTGGTGGAAAGCAGAATAAAATTAGCAAACTTGTAAAGCTGGAATCAGAGCTTTAAGAGCGAAGAGGTTCTTGAGTGACATGCAAGTTAGGGAAAAACCCTTCTGGTTGATTTTAAGGCAGACTTTGTGGTATTTTGTAGGTCATTTCATCTGGTTTCTTGGACTTGGTAAGCCAGTTGGTCTTCAGTCCTATCTTTTTAATTGCTTGGAATAAGTTAACAAGAGCAATGCCTAACAAAGTCTTTGGGATCAGGAAAAAAGTTGTGAATCTTACACAGAGCCATACACGACCTGTCTTTTGGAGAATATTAATTTTAGAATACTCTTGTTATTCTGTATTGTGATTTTGCTGAAAATTTATCAAAGATCAGTTTAGGCACTTTCTAAGCTATCTAATAACAGCAGCATAGGACTGAATTATTGGAGAGTCCTGCATTCAGAAGGATCTCAAAACATCTATATGCTGCTATGCCTAATGAGAATCACAGGCTTATCAGCCCTTCCAGTGAAATAGAGCTGTCAGATTCTCAGATGTAATCAAAGAGAGAAGAAGAGAGAGCAAGAACTACCCAATGACATTTAAAATTCCTTTCAAGTATGCATACGTAGTGAAATGCCAGCAGTGGGGTTAGACAAGTTCATAACAAGCCTCACAAATGGGTTACTCTAAATGAGAATGTAGAGGTCTCAATAATAAAACCCACACACCTGCTTCCTCAAAATTGAACATTTTAATTGAATTTTCTGCTCTTGTTTGTTCGTCTTTGAATCTCTTTATTCATCTCTCACTTGTAGTTATGCCCCCAATCTCAATCTGAGCCATCTGTTCAATTTCTAATATTAACATCTTCTATCATATAATGTACTATACCCTGGGAAAAAAAGAAGAAAGATGATGACTTTCTCCTGGGAGGAAACCTTATATTTCACAAAAGGTTCAGCTGTCACTTTAAAACAACACCTTCCCACACACAAATATGCACCTGCCACATTAGAATATTATTAATAATGCAGCCTTCTTGTGTTTGACAAGCTAAACAAAATTACCCAAAAAATGTGAAAAGGTCTAAGAAAGGTGAGAGCAAATCAATGTTTCTTTTCAAAATGATAACACCTAAACTGATCCACAATCGAAAGTAATTACATTTTAAATGAACTGTTCTAATTTAACTCCTTGTATACATTGCAAATTTCTATTATTTTCCAATTACCCAGGTATCTGTTTAAGATCAGTGAAGTTTGTAGAGTTGTGTTGACTCTTCTTAGTCTCAGTCTGGAACTACAAATCCGTGTTTCTTCCATTCTGTGTTGTTATGATCCTTCACTAGCTAATAATCTCTGTCCAACCTCCACCACTCTTAGTGTAATCCCATTCACAGGGGATTTGTGGGTTAGAGGAAGAGAGGACAGTGGACTGGGGACAGAGTTCAATTTCACCTGTAATTGCAGTTTCCAGCTGAGCTAGAGAGTCAGCACACCCTGTGAGAAAAGAGTGATAGTGCAAAGAAAGGAATAGACTCAAGGTTTAGAGTTGATCCTAATAAGTTAAGGAAGGGAGTTTTGGGAAAGTGTTAAAATCTGATGAAAACTTGCAAACTGCTCTGGGAGATTTAGGCTGGGATGACGAAATAGAAACTAGAAAGAAATCAGGTAGTATCAGGAAGGAGTTCAGAAAGATGAGGTGAGGATCAGGTTTGTTTGGAAGAATCAGGGAGTCTGTAAGGAAACACAAAGCGTGATCCTGGCTGGGACAATTTAAGAAAGAGTAACGAGACTAAAGTAAAAACTGATACTATCAGTACAGAGAAAATGCCAAAGTCTCACATTTGCTTTATTCCAAATGATGTCTGGATTGAAGCAAGCAAATGTGAAAGTCACTGTTCATCAGATCCAGATTGTTTTTTACTTGTGGAAAACTGTGCAATGAAAGTTTGGAAGTTTTGATGCATCCAATTCAAAATATTTATCTTGGTTTTGTCTATCCCAATTAGTCTTTCTGCCTAATATAGCTACTCTTAGTTTATGCCACTCAGGGATGCAGGTGTTTCTCTAATCCTTTAAATATAATCCAGAGCATGAGAGTGGGTCGGTCATTTGGTTTCCATTTACAAACAATGATTTTGAAATCCAGTTTTTGTGGAGGCACATCAAAGAGGCATATAGATGTGCCTCATCATAGAGGCACATCAAAGTTAAAGCTTTGATTGTAGCCCTGAACAGCTGTTCTGCACTAGTGCTTCTTTGTGGACTATCTGGTTTAGGCTTAAAATAAGCTGCAAAAAACCACACTCCTGGCCAGCTTGTAACTGCAGTCATGTGCTGGCTTGCAGACCTCCCTGCACATTCAGTGCTAAAACATAGACAGAAGGCAGTTCAGACAAGCTGGATCTTCCTCTGAAGTTTCTCTCTGTTGATTAGATAAGACTTTTAATGTGGAGTACCTAAATCGAGTGCTAGTAGTTAAATAGAATCTTAGCTGTAGGATGGAATAATGCCTTTGGCACTGGGAAATGGCACACAGCAATTTTCTAACTCCAGTCCATAAAGGTAACAGGAAAGGCAAATACATAAAAATTGTGCTTCTTGGCCTCATCTTGGTTTGAAAGACAGGTGTCTGCTATGAAAGGCAGAAGCCTCTCTTTGAAATGGAGAATGTAAATCCCCTCTCTCCAAATTATTATAATTTTGAAATTAAGGGTTTCTCATAAAATTTCCCAAAAATATGGGAAATAGGAATAACAGTTCTTTACTAGGAAAATTGAAATAGAAGTACAGTACTACAGAGAAAAAAACCCCCAGACACTGAGAGATTCAGAATACACCCCGCCAGTCAGGGTGTTGGCAGCAGTCCCATTAAATGGTGGCTGCAGTCCTCCTGCAGTGACAGATGTGGCTCAGTTGAAGCAGTGCTCCTGTAGAAGGGTGCAGTTTTCCTATGAAGGTCCAGTGATGATGTGGAAAGCTTTGGTTTTCCTCTGGAATCCAGTGGATCCAAAGGCTGCTTTGGTGTTCCAAATCTCAGTTTTTATCTAGGTAGGAAAGTCTTGGCTCCTCCCCCTGGCTGGAGCATTTCCCAGTGGGATGATGTAATTTTATCAGCTGTGCAGTGGGACTCAATGGCCAAATAAACAGAGGATATCTTCCTGGAGGAAGGATGGGTTGTGGAAAAGATAAAGATGACTGCCCCACCTGATTTTAACAGCTGGTGATAGGTTGCATACTTTTGGGCACATCCTGTATTGCCAGCTAAGACAGGTCTGCTTCACTTCACAATGGCTTATGTTTGAAGATGGGATAGATGTTTGAAATCAGGGTTTGGGTTTTGAAGACACCAAGTATTTTGGAAGGTGTTGCCTGAAACCTAAGCCATATCCAGGTTTCAACATCTTTTCATTGATCCTGCCTCACTGCTGGAGGAAAATACAGAGTGCTGCCTCAATGACTGTTAGATTTAATATGGTTCAATGCAAATACATGATTTTACATATTTCCTCCTAACAGAGTTTCCCCTGTGAGCTACAAAGTTACATTGATGCTCTTTCTGTGGGAAAGTAGTTATTCCTCTCCTTATTGCAGGTACCCCATGGCTTTACCTACCATACAGAATCATCTAGAGCTGAATAACTATTGATTTGACCAGCAGACTTGGGAAAATGGAATACAAGTGTGTTTCCTGAATCCTATAGTAATTCTAGCACCTAGATAAATGTTATCTATACAGAGGAAAGGAATATAATAATCTGCCACATTTGAAAAAAGACGTGGAGTGTATTTTCACAGCTAATTCCTACACCAGGAATGTTTTAAATGTCTCCAAGGCTCTGGAAATCAGTGTTAAAATTAGCTAAATGAAGTTACAGGTAATTTATGACCTAATCCCGTAAGGTCTTATTGGAAAGTTTTGTATGTCAAAAGAAAGTCCCTCTGGAGTGTAAAAATAACTCACTGATGATTGAACAGGATAATCAGAATCACAGTGATACTTTAAAGAAAAAATGTATCTTTAAATGTTCCCATCACATGGATGACCATGAATCATTGGGAGTGAAATTCAGGGATTTGGAGCCAGAAAGCAGTCTTCAATTTCATTACATCATCTATCAATCTTGTTGTGGTCAGACTGAAAAGGTGCTCTTTCCTTCCTTTTCATCTTTTGAAGTCCTTTCTCCAGTTGTTTGGTCCTGGTGAGCCCAGCCTTCCATAATTCAATAATTACAATCTCAAAAATGTCTTTAGAGTATGTACAATTTTTTTTTCTGTTAGTAGCTCTTGAAAACAATGCCCTCATACTTGGAAATATTACCACAGTCTCAGAAATTTAACAAAACTCATGTGGCACAGGAAAGAACAGGTCTGATAAATACAGAAAATAATGGTAAGAAAATGTGGGAGGTTTACTGGGCTTGATGATGAAGTCCTGCAGGTTGTATATGGTAATTTCCTATTCCAAATATGTTATTATTCTCAGGGGTTCTTTTATTTCAATCTTAAGATGTCATGTTTCCATTCTTACTATGTGTTTGCTTAAATATTAAGTATGTTATAGAAGGACTTCTACAGAAATTAAGCCTCAGCTTTTGATGACTGCTAACAGATACCTTGTATATTAGAGATATATATACCATTTATCATATATATATGATGTGGTATATCAGACAGTAGGTGACAATACATTGTATCCAAAGAAAGTTATTTGATCTTTCTTTTGAGGAAATATTGTTAGCACATAGAGGCATATTTTCTGGGAAATTGCTCCTTATAAAGAGTATTGGCTCACCCAAAAGAGACTCACTTTACTCCAAAAAGCATCTTAGAGTGAAACAAAATATCTTAATACTAAATAGAATGGTATCCCTTTATATAAAGGAAAAATACCTAGGATTTGAGTACTCATGGTTTCTTAAGGGGAATAGTTGTGTTGACTGAGGATGTGAGTTGGCTTCAGAACAGAGCTATCCCATGGGCTGGACCAGCAGCCCATCTAATCTGGGATTCTTTCCCAACAGGGGCTGGTACCAGATGTTTAGAGAAGAGTATAAGAACTCAGCAGTACACAATACTTTCCACCTTCCAGATATATTGTTCATGGACTTCCTGAGCTGGTGACTATTTTCAGACCATCTGCTTGCTGCACCCACTCTCCGTGAATTAGTCTAGGGCTTTTAAATGCATTAGTGCCTTTCGTCTGTGCCTCCACAGCATCCTGTGGTAATGAGTTTCACAGTTTTATTATGCATGATGTGAAAAAGTACTGTTGATGGAAAAAGGTATTTCCAGAGGGTGATTCATCCTTCCTGACTTAGCGGAGGATTAATTACCCTTTGAAGAGTCTCATCTTTCTGCACTGACATTAGAGCTTTAGTCAATTACTTCACACTAGACACGCACATTTTGGATAACTACAGATAGGGGAGAGTTATCCCAATTTTAGGGTCAGTTTAATTAAATGCAATAACCTCTTTCAGTTAAACACCCTCAGCATAATATTTTTTCTGTAGATTTTGATGATAGGAAATATCATAAAGTTTTCCACAAAGATGTACTTGAATGAAAAATTGCTACCTACCTTTGTAAGCGTGATGGCAAGGCTTTCCCTCTGCCAGTTTAAACTAATTAACTTCATGTGTAGATGAAGCCTAAAGGATCATTATAAGAAGAGGAACATTAGGTTTCATTATTTATCTTTTTTTATTGAAGGGCTTTGGCTAACACATGTGGATGGTTAAATTATATGAACCGTGCCTTGAAACGGCTGAACAAATTCTTGCTGTTCTATCAGTCAGTGGTTACTAAACAAGTAATTTTTTAGAGAGAGAGAGACTCTCACTAGAATTTGGGAAGTGAGCCATATACCGTATAACAACTATATTAACAAAGGGGATGTTTTCCACATCCAAAAGATAAAAGTTTGTACTTTGGGAGATGACAATGCACACAACACTGATCATGTAGATATAAGGTTTTTAAACAAAGTAAGATTTAATGCTGTCTATTCACCTATTACCTCAAGGTAATTAAATAATGTGTAACTTATTTTTAATAGCCTATGGCATAAACTGAAGAAATTATTTTATAATGAATACATGTTTTAAACACTTGGGATAAGAAATCTAAATAAAATATGCATTTACACAATATTCTGAAATCTTTATAGCTCTGAAATAGTTCTTATTTGGCAAAAGCACAGACAACTACTTGGCATTAACTAAGTTAACTCCTATAATTGCAATCAAGGGAAATCACCTCACTGGTATTCAATTTCTAACAACAAACTTCATAAAGCTTGTTAATGAAACACACCATTTCAGTCTTGCTTTTTAGAATATAGTTCTTTTCCCAAAGAAATTATAAAGTTGTAGGAAAAAACCCCAAACCAAATCAAACACACTTTTCATTTAAACTTGGCCTACTCTCTTAGCTTTCTGAAGTGTCATATAAACAGTCGCATTTTGCAACTAGACCTGCAGCAGATGAAATAAATGGTTAGGTCTTTAATGCAAGCCCTGGTAGAGTTGGATTTCTTGCTCAATGGCAGTTGTCTGGTGTCCTTGTGCAACTGAATGGTGAATGGTGCAGTCCAGATATGCCTAAGTCATTTCCCAACAATGATGGCCACTGGAAGCATTAGGGCTGTCCTAGTAGTATGCCACAGCATATTGTTAGGACAGATTACTGGTGGAACATATAGATCCAGTAACAGTTTTTCATGACCTCTGAAGGAGGGTAAAACTGCATGTGGAAGTTAGTGTCTGGATGATTACCCTTACTGACGTTTTACATATAAGAGGACCAAGACAGGAGATGAGAGATGAAGAGGACAGGACAATGAGAGAAGTAAGAGTGTGTTTTGAAATGAATATTGGCTTGATAAATATGTTAGAGTGTTTAAGGATTTGTACCTAAAAGTATCTGAGAGAGGCTGGATGAAAGCTAAATATAGATCTGCAAAGCTATGCCAAGATGGAGACATTTCCAAGAAGAAATGTAGTGTAAATTTATCTAGCAGAAATCTCACTTGTTTAAACCTTAGGCAGTCTCCAAAGTTAGGCAGTAAGTGAAGTGGATTTAATTTCAGTATCAGTCATGATCCAAAATTTTTGTGGTTTTAATATTTATTAAAAAGTCTTTAGCATTTTTATATTTCTTGCAACAATGGGACAATGGTGGTTTTCTGACACACAATGATGCTTTAAATTAAAAGAATGATAGCTTTAAAAATACTGTGAAAATGACCAACACTGCTGTCAGCCAAATGTACCAAATTCATTCTGAAATAATCAATATTTTCTTCTGCACTGCCTAACTATCATGATTTCCCACTTTCTTTCCCTGTTGGCAAGGTTAACTTATTTTTTAGAGGCTGGACTTTCTGAGGGTAAATGCACAGGGTATTGGCATTCACTGTACTGATGTGCCTCATGGTAGTCAGTAATAGTTATTAGTAGGTAAGAGGATTGTTCCATGAATCTCCAATGAACAGTATTCTATGTTTGCATAGAATGTTCTTGAAACAAGTCTGTTTGCACAATTGTACTTCTAAGGGCAGCAATAGAAATCAAAATTTCATAGTGTAAATAAAGTATTTACATATTAAAACAATGTTAATCAGAAAATTGCTGTTATAAACTATGATTTCTAGCACATCTGGATGAACTACTCTATAGGAATTTTCAACATTTGTTTAATTTTCATATCTTTTATGCTTTTTGTAAGTACAGTACATTCCATACGTTTGCAGCATATTTCAGTTTGAGGATGGTGTTTGCCATCTACTTATTCTTAACTGCTTAATTATTGATAGTGTTGATTAAAACTTCTAGCAGTGTGTATGCACTGTGTGACAGAGAGGAAAATGCCCATCTGAAAAACGGTGGATGCTTATTTTTGTTGCCTGTTCCATTTTAATTTTGGAATGAAAGTCAACAACATTCTGAGCTGTATCAGCAGGTAAATAGTCGGACCAAGGAAAGTGATCATCACTCAATGCTCATTAGAAAAGACATGGGCTTTTGGGTCCAGTGTTAGGTCTGTACAAGAAATTGGTTGAACTGGCATGATGGCCACCAAAATGATGAAGGGTTGCAGCACTTGCCTTGTGAGGAAAGGCTGAGGGCATGGGTCATGTTCAGCTCAGTGAAGAAGTGGATTTGGAGGGCCCTAACATCAGCCTGGTCATACCTGGAGAAAACAATACAGAAGGGAAATAAATAGATAGTTGGTTAGATGGTAGGGAAGAATTTTAATGTCAGATCAGGTCCTCAGGTCTCAGGGCTGGGAGGCAGGAGACAGTCTATGCCTCTTTACAGACTGAACTATGTCTAAGTATTTTATGATTGCTTCCCAAGTCAGTGACTGTGATGTTCTGGGATGAAGATTCATAAGACACAACTTCAGGAAACTTCTGTGAATGTCCTACAGTGCTGGTGTATAACTGGGTGTGCCAAACATTGCCCAGCCAAATTCTGTACTGGAAGAAATTCTACTAAAGAAATTCCAGTGAAGTTAGATCATCAGATGGTTTGGTATTTCACAAGGGTGCATGCTTGCTAGAGTGTTTGTAGAAGTGAAGAGAAAGGAGCTGACTTGCTGTTGATGCTTGGATATGCTGTGTGGTGTATGGTCAAGTTCTGGGGAGCACTAGGTGCATTCTGCCAGGCCCAAAAATGCCAGGATCTCACTGAGTTCTGATTATATTGTCTAAATTTAAAGTGATGTGTGTGCATGCCAGATGTTTGTGCATGCCAGACCACACAGTTTATTTGTCTTGCTCTATCAGTATGCTGGTGACAATCCTCCATGTCCACTTATATTTATATATTCAGCTATTGACAAAGGGCTCTAAGAAGCCTATGAGGTCAGGATTGTCTCCCAGGCCTGTGGGGTGGGTGTCATGGTTTGAGTCTGAAGTGGCTTGAATACCCAAAACACTTTAAGTTACAGGTGGGACATCTGCCCTCTGAGGAAAGGCTCAGAGAGTTAGGGTTTTTC